>NW_007024909.1:115009-120737 GCF_000164805.1 Carlito syrichta
CATATGTTCTCACTCATAAGTGGACCTTGAACAATTATAATGCTATAAGAAAGCGATTGGTAGTAGTGGGAAACTGTCAGGGGAGGGGGGTGGGATGGGCAGTTGAGGGAAACTGTTAGGGGAGGGAGGGGCACACCTCATCAACAAGGGTATCTGCATGATCAACGTTTATATACCTAACCCTGAAATGTACCCCACATCTTTATAATAAAAATTAAAAAATAACTCCTAATCACAGTGATTTCTCTCTCATTACACAGCATGATTATTTTTATCCAACCACTAGGAGACTCACCAAAAAGTTACTTCTTCTCCTGACAGTTCTGCCTGGACCACATCTTGGAAAGGGTCTCCCTCTTCCCAGGGAATTTAGCATAATGGTAATTGCACAGGAGTATAAGCTCTGGGACCTGAGCAGTAGTTAGTGGAGACAGGAAGGGCGAAGCCCCAAGGTTGTAGAGTGTGGGCACAGCCATAGGGGTGATGGGGGTCCAGGTATGGGCCCCCAAAGAAGGAAACTCCCAATCCCAACAAGAGCATTTGGCTGTTGGCTCTAATTCGAGGACACATGACGGCTGTCAGGAACTGATGGGTGATGCTCAGGACCTAAAGGATTCAGGTGGCACCTTGGGAATTCCTGGAGTCAGCTTCCTGTGGGATGGTGCTACTTTTGAAGACTTCCAGCCCTGCCCTGGGTCTTAAAAATATAGAATATGTCGTGTGATGTCAAAGAAAGAAAACACGTATGACTTAAGTCCCTGGGTGTGTTCTCATGCTCTGAGAATGAAAACCATGGCTCTGGAGGCTCCTTTTAAGGGAATTGCCTTTCATGGCTTCTTAAGTCCCAGCTTCCTGCTTGCCGTTCCCTGAGGATCGGGGGTCAGTTTCCTACCCTGCCACTCCTCTCCTCACCCAACCAAGCCCTGCCACATGGCCATAGAAGGAGAAGAGAATGCCTGATCTCAGTAGGAGGGCATTGGGGTAGCAATGTGCTGTCCCACAGGGGTCGTGTCCCTCCAGCACAGTCATACACTCCTGCACTACACCTCTGCCCCCTGCTCCCCAAAGGGGTCTTGGCCAGTCCACAGTCCCCCCTCTGTGTTCCCCAACCTCAGTGTGCTCCTCCAGAACACTTCTGCAAGGGCCCAGGCATTCATATGGTTTTCCCTTTCCAGGCATCAGATCTGTCTTGGAGGATTCTAGAAAGAAAGCAGTCCAGGGAAGCACACACTTCTTGATTGTGACAGTATCACTGGGAGGAGCCCCACCTTGACCCTAGATGGTCTTCACCTTGACCCTGAAGGGGCCTTTCCTAGGCAGAGCGTCCATCAATCAGTCACTCAGAACTGTCAACTCTCCTGTGAAAGCCCAGCCGGCAGCATGAGTGAGGCATGGCCTGGTCCCCAAATTCTTTTTACCTAAACCCAGCTCCAGTGGTGTCTTGTTTTTCTACCAATGTATTATTAATACTTAAGTTAGGCTTATTTTTCTTATTTGTATTTTAAATATTGATTTTTACAAAACCATTTTTACATTTTTAAACCCGCATATATAATTTTCACTTGTATAAATTTATGGAGTACAAGTCTAATTTTGTTACATGGATAGATTGTGTAGTGGTGAAGTCTGGGCTTTTAGGGTCCCCATCACCTGAATAATGCACATTGTACCCATTAAGTAATTTCTCATCATCCACCTTCCTTCCACCTTCCCACGCTTCCCAGTCTCCACTGTCTATGAGTTTTCACTCTATGTCCATGTGTACACATTATTTAGCACTCACTTAGAAGTGAGAAGAGGTGGTATTTGTCTTTTAAATTTACATTAAGTTCCCAAAACTCTTTCACACAGCATCTGCTAATAAATACTAACAACATTGCACTACCCCAGCGCATTCACCAGAAATAGGAAATTAACAATACTTTTTAGCACCAGTTTTTCCATGAATATCCTTTTTCTGTTCGGGACCCAAACCAAGATCCCACATTCCATTTAGTCGTGCCCTCCCCCAAGAGTCCTCCAATTGGTGATGTTTCCTCAGTCTCCCCCTGTCCATTGTAACTGCATTACTTTTCTATTGCTGATGTAACAAATTACCAAAAAGTCAGTGACTTAAAACAACACAGATTTATTCTGAAACAGATCTGGAATGAAGTCTGAACTAAGCCTCACTGGGCTAAAATCAAAGTGTCAGCAAGACTGTGATCTTTTCTGACATTTTGGGAAATAAGTACATTTCCATGTCCTTCTGGTTTCTAGAGCCTGCCACATTCCTGGGCTCCTGGTTCCATCCCTCATCTTTAAAGCCAGAAATGGCTGGTGAAGCCTTTCTTGCATGGTATGACTCTACTGCCTTTCTTCCACATTTGAACCTTTGTATTAACCTTGGGTCCACCTGGATAAGCCAGGATAATCTCCCTAGCTTAAAGTCAGTCGATCAGTAATTTAAATTCCAAGTGTAATTTTAACTCTTCCTTGCTGCCAAACATATTCACAGCTTCTGGGGATTAGGATGTGGTCATCTTTGGGAGGCCATTATTCTGCCTACTTTAATGATGTTGACACTTCCGAAGTTTCCATTAGGGAGGGCACCATGAAGGTAGATAGTCCTTCTCACAGCAAATGCAGTATTTTCAGACCTTAGGTCAGTGCCTGGAGGATACTAGGTGCTGGATAGACATTGAGCAAATGAATGAAATAGCAGTAGGTTATATCTTGGAGAATGAATAGCGATTTTATAGTCAACTTCAAGCAGCAGTAACAGTGTGTGCCAAGGCAGGGAGGGCATCTGTGTTCTGGCAATGGGGAGAAATCATGGTGGCTGGAGCATTTTCCCGTTGAAAGCAACCTAGCAAGCCACTTTGGCCACCTATCTTACCTTCTCCACAGAAATGTCATTAAGGTCACTGGTGAATACAGGAGTGCTCTTAAGAGGTTGGGCAAGAGTAAATGGGAATTTGCTCTTTGGTATGATGTTCTATAAAAACCTTTATGGCCCAGCTAAAACTCAGAGACATGGGAATCTTTAACAGTGGGCCTTACAGATCCAAATCGACCAGAAGGAGGAGCAGGGAATTGTGGTGAAGGTCACAGCTGCCTACTGACAAGAGAGTGTCCACATATCCATATATGGTTGGAACCCTGCCAAGCTGGCTTCTCCAGGATACCAGTAGCACACATCAGGGGCTGAGACAGCAGGTTTCTAAATTTTAAAAATCTCAATTGCTCTGTAATTTTTTAAAAAGCTAAACGTAAAAATATCTGGAAACTAGCCTATTAAGAAGTTAAGAGCCGGGCTCGGTGGCTCAGCCTGTAATCCTGCGCCTTTGGGAGGCTGAGGTGAGTGGATTGCCTGAGCCCACGGGTTCGAAACCCGCCTGGGCAGCGAGACCTCATCTCTACAATAAATCAAAAAATCTGCCGGGCGTGGTAGCGCGCACCTGTAGTTCCGGCTACTCGGAAGGCTGAGGCGGAAGGATCGCTGGAGCCAAGGAGGCGAGGCTGCGGTGGCCGGGAGCGGCCACTGCACTCCAGTCTGGGCGACCAAGTGTGACTCCAACTCAAAAAAAAAAAAGAGGTTAAAAATGATAAATTACTGTTTATAGGAACATGGGTGATGGTTACGTATATGGGTATAATTTTCCTTTTTTTTAGTTTAAAAAGTAATAAAACCAAATGATGGAGCTATAAGTATGCCCACTAACTGGTGTTGGAACACGGTGGGCACACTTCATCCTCTATGTCCTACACTATTGGAGAGTCCAGTCAGCTCTTGTGGTGGGAGGAAGCTTTCAAGGCCAATGCTCTCCTCTCCTGGTCTCAGGGGTTGGTCATTGGGTTCTGCCAGTGAAGTAATGTAGCGATGCTAGTCTCTCCATTCTCTGCATGCCAGGTAGCCCCTGACCCTACAGTAACAGCCCACAAGTCAGGACCATGGACTCATCCTTCAGAGCCCCCAGGCAGCAGGCCTCTCTCCCCTGCCATGGCCATGTACCCCAGCTCTGTGCCATCTGCCCCCTATACTAGACTTTGAGCTCTTGGATGGCCAGGCCTGTGGTTTAGCTCAAAGCTTGCCCTGTGTCTACCCTAGTGCCCTACATAGAGTAGATATTCAGTGAACATTTATGAAACCTTAAAAGGAAGCAGATATTGACTGACTTGGGAGTAGAGGGACATGGATACCAACAATCCAGAAGCAGTTCATCCTCCCAGGAAAAGCACTACCCAGCCTGGGGCTAGGCCACTTAGTGTGAAGGGTTGGGGTAGTCTCGAGGGTGAGAGTGCCACCTAGTTTTAGGAATGGGCATGGGCAGGGATGAAAGGGATCAAACTGGAAATAAAAGCTGGTTCTAATAGACCTTCAAAACAAAAATATACAAGCCATCACAATGAATGGACAGTGGGATTGACATGAATTTTTTGTGTACAGACATGGCATAAATGAAGTTATTATGGCATCAATCTACAAACTTACCTGTGACTTAATAGGTTTCCTTTGTGTCAAACTGAAGGAGACATCCCATTCACTGCCAAGGTCTTACAAACTAACCCTAAGGGTCAAGGCTCATGGTACTTACACAAGGTTCCTGAGGATGCTGTGGTAGTCCCATAACTTTAAAATGATTCCACCCCTTGTCAGCATTTTCTCCTACTAGTGGAGAAGATGAAGGAATTCATCCCCTATAAGAAGTATGTAATGGGAAAGATCTCCTTGGCTAAAGGTTCTTAGAAAAAAAGGTTATGAAGCAACAACTTTTTTCATCAAAGCAAATTAATTCTTACAATTTTTGCTAAGTGTTCCAAGGAATCGACTAGCATTCTTAGAAAAAGGCTTTTAAGTATAGAAAAACTGAGATCAAAATTGCACACCCCTTATTCCTTTAAATATAAGGCAAGTATGTTTTATTAATGATGGCCATTCTTACTGGGGTTAGGTGGTATCTCAATGTGGTTTTGATTTACATTTCTCTGATGATGAGTGAGGCTGAGCACTTTTTCATGTGTCTGTTGGCTGCCCGTATATCTTCTTCTGAGAAGTGTCTGTTCATGTCTTTTGCCCACTTTTGAATGGGGCTGTTTGTTTTTTTCCTTTTGGCATGTTTGAGTTCCTTGTAGATCCTAGAGGTTAGGCCTTTGTCAGATATACAGTTGGCAAATATTTTTTTCCCATTCTGTGGGATGTCTCCCTGCTCTCTCGATGGTTTCTTTTGCTTTGCAGAAGCTCGTTAGTTTGATGAGGTCCCACTTGGCTATCTTATTTCTTAAGGTATTGGCCGTTAGGGTTCTGAATAGGAATTGGTTCCCAGTTTCAATTTCCATAAGGGTGTGCTGGCGAGGTTGTGGAGAAAAAGGAATGCTTCTACACTGCTGGTGGGAATGCAAACTAGTGGAAGACAGTGTGGCGATTCCTGAAAGAACTAGAAATTGACCTTCCATATGACCCAGCAATTCCCCTGTTGGGAATATATACCCGGAGGAACTCAAATCATTCTACAAAAAAGATACCTGCAAACGTATGTTTGTTGCAACTCCATTCACAATAGCAGAAACATGGAACCAACCATGTTGCCCATTGAAGTTGGACTGGATTTAAAAAATGTGGTACACACACACACACACACACACACACACACACACACACGCTCTCCTGGCTTACATGCCACAGCCCAGTTTAGCAACACAGGTTGGAAAGGGGCTGATTTTTCCCAATAGCTGGGGGGGGGGGGGG
>NW_007024909.1:120757-145720 GCF_000164805.1 Carlito syrichta
AAGTTGGACTGGATTTAAAAAATGTGGTACATATACACAATGGAATATTATGCAGTCATACAGAAGGACAAATATATGAACTTCGCAGCAACCTGGATGGATTTAGAGTCGATCATACTCAGTGATCTATCACAGAAACCAAGAACAGAGTACCATATGTTCTCACTCACAGGTGGACCTTGAACAATTATAATGCTATAAGAAAGAGATTGGCAGTAGTGGGAAACTGCCAGGGGATGGGGGTGGGATTGCCGGTGGGATTGCCAGTTGAGGGAAACTGCTAGGGGAGGGAGGGGCACACATCATCAACAAGGGTACCTGCATAATCAACGTTTGTATACATAACCCTGAATTGTACCCCACATCTTTATAATAAAAAATATAAATAAATAAATATAAGGCAAGTAGAGACTGTCAAACTGAGTGCAGGGGAATCCTTCCATTTTCTCTAACATCAGAATGGAGCAAGGCTTCACCGTTCAAGCTCACACACACCAGGTCTGAAAGCACGCACGCATTAAATACCTCAGACGTAGTCTCTTTGAAGTAATGTTCTTGCTTTCAGCGTGATCAACCGAAGACAGCCACTCTGGACTGAGTTCATCGAATTAAACAGACTTGTTGATTCCAAGAGGACTCTCCACAGCTTGAGAAGCCTGTTCTGAAAAAGTGTCTCTGAAAAACAAGGCAAGGAATTTTTTAAAAATATTGATACAGGAGAGATCCTGACCAGCATAACTAATCTGTGGGAATCCAGAGGTAACACCTCACCTGCTTTTAAGCACCAGTACAATAAGAGAGTTCACAATATAGTGAGATACTTTCCATACAACCTTTCAACCAAACTGGTGCAAGTTTCTGACTGATCTCTCTTCTTCACTTGTCCCAATTTGGCTAAACCCACACGTTCTAACCATGTTAATATTCTTAGAATCTAATTCTGATCATTTCATGTTTCTCCTCTAACTGCTGCTCAAAAACATTCAACGCCTGCCTCCATGTTGCCTACTAAAAAAAAAAAAAGTTGATACATATCAATACAGACTTTAAGGCCTTCAAAAATGTGCCCTCCAACTTACTTTTACAAACGTATTTGACATAATTCTATCATTATCAGCCCGATTTCCAGTCAAGCTATGTTTCTCATTGTTTGGACACATCAATCTTTATTTTCCCCACTTCTTTAGTATTGCAAAACAAATCAAGTCACACCAAAATTTTGTTAAGATCACTCTCAAGTGCTTTACAAACCCTGTCCAGAAGAGAAGTATCCTCAGACATGCTATCACACAAGACAATGTCTTTGGAAACACAGGTCCATGTAGGATGTGTCAGGAGTTTATAACTCTCACCATCTGGCCTGGGTTACTTTAATTCTTGGCCTGGTACTAACTAGTCCATTGCCTCTCAAACATCTTTGGAATGTTCATATTTCAAGTGTTCGACACAAAACAATTTTTCTTTGTATTTTATTGTAAAATTCACCCATCCCACACCCAAATTTTTGTAACTTTTATTTTTTACAAAATTTCAGTTAATTTAAGTGAATTTGTCTTTGAGAATTTTAGAACAATTTTATGAAGCATATTGAAATCCCACGAGACAACCTAGAATGTCCAAAAAAAATGCAATTGAGAATCACAGTCTTGACAAATATGTTTATCTCTCCATGCTTTGTTGTTCCCACCTACAAGATGGGAACTGATGATGCTTCTACTCTCTCTCAAGTCTCCTAGGCTGAATATTATGAGAACACATTCTTGTATAAAGAACTTTCCTTTCCCAAGAATGTAGGAGTCCTATACAACCAAGATAAAGCAACTTAATCATAACTCTAAAATCATTTTATAGGGTTAACATTCTACATGTTACCAGCAAAATACGAGACACTATCACATTACTGGATAACACAGAGACATGCAATTCTTCCAGGCTGCAGAAAGACATTTAAGCTACTAAACTTACATTGAATATTCCAATGCTTGAGAAGACGTAGCTCCAACATCCAAATAGAATTGCCTTTAGGAAAGAACTGGTCTTCAGAACTGGATCTCACTTCTGTGAACAGAAGAGTCCTTTCTGAGGTATGGATGGAAGTTCATGACTTTGGGAAGATAATATGTCACAATTTCCATTTGGTTCTCTGTTGAAATGTTTCTTTCTGCAGAGAGATTAGAAGTGAAGCACTGGGAGAAGAAGCTGGAAAATGAACCTGAGACTCCCTTGTTGAAGTACATTTTGTCCCCAAAAGCTATGTTGTTTGCAATTACAATTCAGCAAATTCTTTATGATATAGTTCTTTTATTGCAACTGTCTTTAAGAGATTGAACTTCTCTAAGCAGCAGTCTATAGAGAATCCCAGCATTAGCCTGCAAACTGTGATTATAAATAAGATTTCTAAGTAACCAGAGTCCCAGACCATAGGGAAACTAATAGTCCATACAGGTTATTGCTCGGCCTCTGGCTGAACCAGAAGCTCAAGCCACGTGGACTAGAAAGTCCAAATCATTCTAAAAGAATAACCGGAAGGAATATGTTATAGTCTATTTCTCCCCCAAATTTACATATTGAAACCCTAACCCCCAATGAAATGGTATGAGGGGGTGGGGACTTTGGAAGGTGACTAGATCATGTGGGTCAAGTCCTCATTAATGAGACTAGTGACCTTTAAGAGAGACCCAAGGAAGCTAGCTCTCTCTTTCTGCCATGTAAGGTCACAGCAAGAACATGGCCACCTGAACGTCTCCAAAGCGTCCTCACCAGAATCCGACCACATTGGTACCCTGATCTCAGACTTGCAGACTTCAGAACTGTGAGAGAAAATCTGTTGCTTAGAAGCCACACAACTTAGGGTACTTTGTTATAGCAACCTGAACTAAGACAGAATCCAGGAATCAAAGACCTATCTAGAAATTAGAAAGGGCCTCTAGAGGTCACTTGTAACTTTTTGCGGAGAGTAAAGGAATTAGGTTAATTTTCTGTAGTCCTGGTGTTAAGAAAGTATCACTTGATAAACTCAGGTGACAATAACTAATGTGAAGTAAACTACATATGCTGTACAATCTCAAACGACATGATTCAATAACTTGTTAAGATCCTATGGCTATATTGTGCACACAAATAAGGTTAGTATAAATTAGTTCTGAGCTCATGCGAAAGCGTTAAACAGTCCTTTCTGCTTACGTTATTTCTTCTTCCCCGTCCTGCTGAGCAACTGCTTAGGTGACTAGGTAACCCACTGTAGCTCTTGTCCAGAATCACAGGCGACTTTGACCTTTCAGAAGAGAATCCCATCCATTTAAAAGCCCCCAAAGAAGCCCTGGAGTGATGGACTGGCACATGCTTTCTCCTGGGAATTTCCATGTTTGAGAGAAGGGGTCTGGATTACACCAGGCCCGTTCTCAGAGCTCACTAGATACTCCAACAGGAGGCTGCAAGTTTCCCAGATCAGAAGCTAGGCAAAACGAAATGCACAGCATAGCTCTGATTCTCTGAAGTCTTCATAGGGCTTCCTCAGCCACAGGAACTCAGAAGTCCCAAACTGTGCAGAACTCAGGGTGTGAGTTGGCAGACAAGCACAAGGGGATGCTATCCCATCTCTGAAAGAGCTCTGCATGCAGAAGCTAGCAAAACCATCTGCATGGGACATTGCAAAACAGATTACTACATTGGATGAAATGTGGGATCAGTCCTCTTCCAGCCCCCTGGGACTCCAGGAACATTACAGGCGATGGAACTGTGACACTGGTCTGTAACTAGTATGTGTTAGATCTTTGTGGGACCTCCAAAAATGTTAGGGTCACATTCCGAGCAGGGCCTCCAGAATGTTAGGTCAGGTCCACCAGTGTGTGGCTATCTGGTGTACAATCTGATGCCACATGAAAGATGCAAAGAATTGCACAGAATTTAGATTAGAAGATACAGTTTAGTTAGAAAGTAAATTAGAGAGAGAGAGAGAGAGAGAGAGAGAGAGAGAGAGAGGAGATTCACCTCCCCAAGGTAGGGGAAGGGGCCAAAGCTTAAGAAAACATGGTCTGGTCATAGCTCAAAGAGCACATGGTCACACTATAGCTTAGCAAGGCAATGGTGACTGGCTACTCGAGGTTGAATGCTTTTAAACATTTTCCTTTGATGGGGGCAGGTCATTAAGGAGGTTGGAGGTTGAGTGGTGGTCTTCTCCACGTCATCATGAAGGAGCAGGTAAGTGCAGGTACTGATGTCAAGTGTTAGACAGCAGGCAGATAGGTGGGTTAGTCACATGATTGCTGCCATGGTGGGGTCTGTGTCACATAGGTTATGAAGGACGGATTAGGTTAACTTGGGTCTTATGGGTGGAGGCAAATACTTGAAATAGAAAAGCTAATTAGCACAAAACAAGCTGGGGAGGGGGTTGTAAAACAATTATCAATACCTACCTCTGAGAAACAGGTTCTGTCCTTGGCTAGTGATTAGAAGGTAAGTTAAGTGAACCGCTAGAAAAACATGAGATTTAGGCAATGTTAAAATAGTTGCTCATTGAGTATATTAAATCCATGTTATGTCCTTTCAGTATGCTACACTTTGAAATTTACCAATGACTTTCTGCCCTCTTATTACAGTTGATCCTCACAACTGCCTTATGAAGTCAATGATGTTGCAATGATTTTAAAGGTGAGGACGCTTATGCACAAAGAGGTGAGTGAGTGGCCCGGGGTCATGCAGTTGGTGAGTAGTAGAGACAAGATGCAAATACTCCCTTTCATGGTAATACAGAAGACAGTTTTCTGTTTTTCTGTGCCCTTATCGCCCTTTCTGGAGAGGCTCCAGGATGCAGACCTTGCAGAAAACACAATGTAATCATCTCTTTAAAACTTTCTGTAGGCTGGACGCGTTGGCTCACGCCTGTGATCTCAGCATTCTGGGAGGCTGTAGTGGGAAGATCACCGGAGATCAGGAGTTAGAGATCAGTCTGGGAAACATAGCGAGATCTTGTCTTTACAAAAATTCAAAACCAAATATTATCCAGGTGTGGTGGTGTACTCCTGTAGTCCCAGCTACCCAGGAGGCTGAGTTGGAAAGATTGCTTAAGCCTAAGTGGTCAAAGCTGTGGTGAGCTGTGATCACACCACTACACTCCAGCCTAGATGACAGTGAGACCCTGATATAAACAAAAAACTTTTCTGCACAGCTCTGTAATATAGAGTCAAGGGTGTTTTTATCACTGTGACAGAAAGCATGATAAACAGTAGAGTGCATTCTACTCTCGAGGGACTTTCTCTTCCTTGGTGGATTCCTCAACATGGGGCTTTCTATCTCCAAAGAGGGACATTGTTCTTGTGACTTATTGTCAGAGTTCTTGAAAACCAGATGGACGACCATCTCTCTTTTACTAGAACAATGAACCCACCAAGAGGAAATAACCCTGAATAGCAGTACTACTGTGAACTCATAATGACCAGAGGACAGTAGGGCCTCATTTATTCAGACTCTAAAAGTGCAGAAGGTAGGACTATCTTTACAGTGTCTATGAGAAACTAGTTTTCAAACCTCACTAATCAGTTATTAACTTCTATGACTCCTTACCTTTTTCACTCTGTGACAGAGATCAGGGAAACTATGGAATAATGTAACATAGTCTCCCTCACTCTTGGCCATATTTGTCCACCTTTGAGAGTCTTTTTTCTTAAAAAGACAGGATGAGTTTATCTGAAAAGGAGTCTCATAAAATATGTCCCTTCCTCAGCAATTTCTGAAGTCCATTAAAATATAGTTTAATTTACAAATAGTTTGTCGGTGGACTTCTGATTATGCTTATGATGGAGTACCTGGTAGCAGATTAATATCCCCACTAAAAAAAACTACTACAAAAACCAGATAAAATTTTAAAACATCTGTCTGAAGGCACTAGAGCAATGAGGAGGTCACCAGGACTTCAGGAGAGAGAGATGATGCCACTCTGCAGTCACTCTTTCCCTCAGGACATTGGCTGACCCTGGACATCAAACAAGTGGGTGGGGACACAAGTAAGGGCCTGGACTGAGAACCTCTACTAAGATGAGAGAAACCAGCAGAGCTTTGGGTAGTTTCTTGGGGATGGAGAAAAAAATATTAGAGACTTGAGGAGTTAGGATTTTGGCAAGAAGTGAAGGGAACAGAACAAAGCCCAATATTCTGCCAGTTTTCCTCTCCATACGGTTATGTAATTCTGAAACTACATTAACGAGAAAACTAAAAAGGCAACGGTCCAATGAGAATTTTATAGCTCACAAAAATATATTTCACAAAGTGAAAGTAAGATTTTGGGAGGACAGTGGCGGCAATGTCATTACAGTTTTTAATCTCCTTGAATTAGTTATTTTAAAAATACAGTACTAGAATATAAAACAAACATCTAGTAAACACCTACAACCATATTGGATGACAAAGTATACCAGTAAACTCAAAATATGAAGTGGAGACAATCCACTGATAGCCATGAGAAAATACAGTACAAGTGTCTGCTGAGAGGAAGCAGGAGGAATAAATGGGGGTGTCTGAAATACTTGAAACTAGGAGTGCTCTCAAATAGTCAACATGTACTCATTGCAAAGAAGAGCAGAACATTTTGACAATCACAATTATAAGAGGGAGTTCTGAACATTTCAATGTGTAAATAACCACAAGAGTCCAAGGACTGGAGCAGTCTGAACTCAAAGACATCTAAAAATTCATCAGTCCAGCAATAGCTTTCAATCTTGGTCAGCTGGAAGAAGCATTATTTCCACAGTTAAGCCAAAAAATGATCCTAATCAGTTTCACATTCATAAATGTTAAAACATTGGAGAACTGGTTTGCAGAGTGAAAAACTTGCCCCAAATCTGAGGAACTATACTCTGTGCAGGGAGTGAGGAGTTGTGAGCACTTACTTCTCTGTATTAAGCTTACTGAAAACCAGTAAGAAGAGGTCAGCTAGAAAATTTTCATGAGTTGGTGAAGGAAAAAATTTGGGCTAGCAGGACAGTATGAAGCCTCCAAGCGTTTCAGAATATGGATGAGTTTGCACACTTACAAAATGCTTTTTCTCCATGAACCCTACTGGGTGCTTGAAGAAAAGATCAGGAAGAGTCCTAAGAGTGGACACATTGAGGTGCAGACTTTGGTGAGAAGATTAGTCATATAGTACAGGTAAGACTCTCTATCCCATGCTTTTCTTTTATCTCACTTATGGAAAAAATGTCTCTTCTATGGAAGAAAGGACAACAAATTTTGTCACCCTTAGGACACTGATGGAAACTAATTGCAGCTTGGAGAAGGATACGGGGCGGGGGGATTACTTCTGGCGGAAAGGCAGAAATATTGAGTGAGCCCCGAACTACATAAAGGGAGAAGCAAAATACTTGAAAAAGCCATACTCCAAGTCCCAGGGACATAGTGCTTAAGACTGAGGTTTAAGCAGAAAAACAGAAAATGTCCCCCACCCAATTCCCCGCACCGTTAAGCAAACACGTTTGAGTAACTTGTAACCACAGAATACTGCTGGGAAAGGGATACAGGAAGAAGGAGCATGTAAAGGGATCATCTGAGGCACACAGTATAAAGGAAAGACATAAAGCTCAGCGTTGAAAAGACATTGCTCAGGAAAACCAGCCCCAAACAGGAGGAATCCTTACATAAATTTGAAGTGTGGCGCACTGAGGGTAGACACAGCAACAACGACCTCCAACACAGCCCAACTCCTAACTAGGTTAACTCAAAACCTTGAACTAAAGACCTAGCAGAAAAAAAGTGTGTGGTGTCCATTTCCAGATATAAAAACTATTTACTTCAGTTTCTACATTTTATATAAAATGTTTGGCCTCAAACAGCAAAAATTTTTTTAAAAAGGAGAGCTAAAAAAATCACACTCCCAAAAAACAAAGCAATGATCAGAACCACAATCTGACATAACACAAATACTGAGACAAGAAATTTTAAATAGTTATAATTAACATTTTTATTTTAACTTTTAATATTTTTATTTTAAAGAAGGGGGTACAATTCAGGGTTAGGTATACAAATGTTCATTATTCAGGTACCCTTGTTGATGAGGTGTGCCCCCCCTTCCCCAGGCAGATTCCCACTACTGCCAATCCCACCTCCTCGCCCCCCTGCACCCCCACAGTTTCTCACTACTGCCAATCCTTTTCTTATAGTATTATGAGAATTGGTCAAGGTCCGCTTATGAGTGAGAACATGTGATATTCAGTTCTTTGTTTCTGTGAAAGATCACTCCATCCAGGTTGCTGTGAAGTTCATGATTTTGTTCTTCTCTATGGCTGCGTAATATTCCATCGTGTATATGTACCACATTTATCCAGTCCTCTTTTGATGGGTAGCACGGTTGGTTCCATGTTCTTGCTACTGTGAACAATGCTGTGATAAACATACGTGTGCAGGTATCATTTTTATAGAGTGATTTGAGTTCTTCCGGGTATATTCCCAGCAGGGGGATTGCGGGGTCATAAGGAAGGTCGATTTTTAGATCCTCTAGGAATCGCCACGCTGTTTTCCACAGAGGCTGTGCTAGTTTACACTCCCACCAACAGTGTAAAAGTGTTCCCTTTCCCCCACATCCTCTCCAGCATCTGTTGCTTTTTGAGTTATTGATGATGGCTATTCTGACTGTAGTTAGGTGGTATCTCAGTGTGATTTTAATTTGCATTTATTTGATGACTAGTGAGGCTGAGCATTTTTTCATGTATCTGTTGGCTGCTCATATGTCTTCTTTTGAGAAGTGCCTATTCATATCTTTTGCCCACTTTGTAATGGGGCTGTTTGTTTGTTTTTTTCTTTTCAGCATGTTTGAGTTCCTTGTAGATCCTAGACATACAGTTGGCAAATAATTTTTCCCAGTCTGGGCTATCTCCCTGCTCTCTTGATGGTTTCTTTGGCTTTGCAGTAGCTTGTCAGTTTGATGAGGTCCCACTTGTCTATCTTATCTCTTATGACCTGGGCACTTTGGGTTCTGATCAGGAATTGATTGCAGGTTGCAATTTCCATAAGGGTGACTCCTGCATTTTCTAAGGTTCTTATAGTTTGAGGTTTTACATTTAGGTCTTTGATCCATTTGGTTGTTTTTGTGTATGGGGATAGGTAAGGTTCTTGTTTTAATCTTCTGCATGTGGTCAGCCAGTTTTCCCAGCACCATTTACTGAATAGGTTCTCCTCTCCCCAGTTGTTGGCGATGGAGGCTTTATCGAAGATGAGTTGGTTGAGAAATTGAGATTTTGCTTCCGGAACCTGTATCCTGTTCCATTGGTCTATATGCCTGTTCTTGTACCAATACCAGGCTGTTTTGATTCTTATAGCTTTATAATAGAGTTTAAAGTCTGGGAGCGTGATACCTCCTGCTTTGTTTTTGCTTGTTTGTTTGGTTGGTTGTTTTTTTGCTGAGGATTGTTTTGACGATTCGAGGTTGTTTATGTTTCCATATGAATTCCTGTATTGTCGTTTCCAGGTCTGAGAAGAATGCTGCCTGTAATTTAATAGGTAATGCGTTAAATCTGTAGATTGCCTTGGGTAGGATGGCCATCTTAACAATCTTGATTCTTCCAGTCCATGAGCATGGATTATTTTTCCATTTGTTTGTGTCATCTTGGATTTCCTTGAGCAGTGTTTTGTAGTTTTCGTTGTAAAGGTCTTTCACATCTCTGGTTAGGAATGCCAAGGTATTTGATATAATTAACATTTTAAAGTTTCCAATGGAAAAGGTGAACATCATGTAAGATCAGCAGGTAATTGCTCCAGAGAAAAGGAAATTCCAAGAGAGAATTAAATGGAAATGCTAGAAATGCAAAACACAATATTAGAGATAAATAATACCTTAATTGGGCTCATATGTAGTCTTAACACAACCAAGGGAAAAAAATCAGTGAATGTAAAGATCAGTCAATAGAAATTACTCAACTTTAGTCATAAGGGAGAAAATTAGATATACAAAAATAAATAATATCTGAAATAATAGAAAACAGTTTAATATGAGTATAGTTGAACTACCAAAAAGATAGTGGAGCTGAAAGACAATTTTGTTTTATTCTTATTATTTTTAATTTATGAAGACTATGAGTGAGAATTTCCCAAAATTAAATGGCAGACACATAACTGCAGATACAAAATGTTCAGAGCCCCCAGTAAACTATCCTATTCACAATGATGAAAACAAAATATAAGGGAAAATGTTAAAAGTAGCTAGAGAAAAAAGAAATATATATATACATATATATGTATATGTATATATAAATGAATCACATCAGAAACCATGCAAGTCAGAATTCTATACCCAGAAAAATCTCTTTTTTCAAGAAAATTAAAAAAAATATTTTTTTTAATTTTAAAGTTGTGGGGTACAAGTCAGAATTAGGTACATAAATGGTCTATGTACAGGTGGAAAAGGTGATTTTGCTGGTGTGAATGTAAACTGGTACAGTCACTTTGGAAAACAGTTTGGCAGTTAATTCTTTTAAATATTAAATATAACTTCATCATGTGAACCAGCAGTTCAACTCTTAAGTAAGAAGTGAAATAAAAATAGATGTCCACACAAAAACTTGTACGCATGTTCATGACAGCATTATTCGCAATATCCCCAAAGCAAAAGCAATTCAAATGCTAATCAGCTATACATGAATTAAAAATAATACATCCATATAATAGAATGCTATTCAGCAAAACAAATGAACAAAATACCAATACATGCTGTAACACAGATGAACTTTAAAAACATTATGCTAACTGAAAGAAGACAGATGCAAAGAGCTAGATATTGTATGATTCTATTTATAGGAAATTATAATGATGGCAAATCTATACAAATAAAAAGCAAATTAGCAGTCATATGGAGTTAGATATAGAAAGGTCATGAATATAAATGGGCATAAAGGATCTTTGGAGGTGATGGCAAAGTTTTAAGAGTGGCTTGTGTTGATGGTTGTACAACTGTAAATTCGCTAATAACTACAGAATTGTACACTTAACAGAGTGAACTTTATGATATGTAAATTATATGTCTATAAGGCTGATTTTTCAAGTGAAGGAGAAATTAAGCATTCTCAGAAAATGAAAAATAATGATGGAAATCCGAGTCAGTAGTCTACTCTACAAGAAATCTCAATGAATTTCTTCAGGTTGAAGGACCATATAAAACAGAAACATGAATCTTCATAAACAAATAAAGACTACTAAAAATAAATAAGTGAAGGTAAAATAAATAGATATTTGTTATGCTTAGTTGATCTAAAATATAATTGACTAAAGCAAAAATAGTAGTAAAATTTTGTGCTGGAATAGCTATAGCAATATTAGGCAAAGTAAATTCATAACAAAGAATATTGTCAGGAATATAGAACAATATCATACAACAGTAAAAAGGTCAATTGCTTAGTAACAAAAATTGTAGGGGTGTGTATGTACTTAACAAAGCTTAACAACACATTAGACAAACTCTGACATTACTGAAAGTATAAAAACAATACGCAATTACAATGGAAGACTTCAACACTCCTCTCTTAGTAATTGATAGAAAATTGATAAGGATATAGATAACCTAAGCAGCACTACCAACCAACCTGACCTAACTGATGTACACAAAAAGACTACACCCAATGCATTCTTGCCAGCTGCACGTGGAACATTCATAAAGATCCAATCATATTGTGGGCCATAAAAAAGCTCAACAAATTTAAGAAAACTGACATCATCAAAAGTGCATACTCAGGCCAAATTGAAAATCAGTAAAAGAAAGATATCTGTAAAGAACACTGCTAAGAGAATGAAAAACTAAGCACAGACTGGAAAAAAAAAATATTTTGCAAATCACACATCTAAGGAAGTACTTGTATCCAGAATATACAAAAAATTCTCAAAATTTAACCAACACAGTATGGTATCAAAGGAAGTATTAGACACAGAGCAATAAAATGGAATAGCAAACACAGAAACAGACACACACAAAGATGCCCAATTGATTTTTGACAAAGATGCAAAACCAATTCAATGGAAGAGGCATAGCCTTTTCAACAAATGGTGTTGAAGTAATGGACATACGTGGGGAAGGACAAAGAAACAGAAAAATAAAATCTGACGTAAACTTTAAACATTAATTTGAAATGGATCACAGATTTAAATGTAAAATTTTAAAATGTAAAATTTTTCAAAACGACAACAACGAACAGTAGAAAATCTTCAGTCCTAAGACTAAGTGAAGAGTTCTTTACAATTGACATAAAAAGCATGACCCATAAAATAAAAATTGCAAAAATTTTGCTCTGTGAAAGTTTTGTCAAGGAGATGAAAAGACAAATAACAGAGAGAAAATTTTGCAAATTATATATCCCATGAAGTACTTGCATCTGGAATAAAGAACTCTCAAAGCTCAACATCTGTTGTTTCTGATTTATTAATGATAGCCATCCTTACATGTGTTACGTGGTATCTCATTGTAGTTGTGATTTGCATTTCACTGATGAGTAGTGAAGCTGAGCATTTTTCCACCTGTTTGTTGGCTATTTATGTCATCCTTTGAAAAGTGTCTATTTCTGTCTTTTGTACACCTTTTCATGGGGCTGCTCTTTTTATTTTGTTTTATTTTGCAATTTGATTGAATTCCTTGTAGATCCTGGATGTTAGGCCCCAATCAGATGCATACCCTGCAAATATTTTTTCCCATTCCGTGGGTTTCGCTGTGCAAAAATTTTCAGTTTGATAAGGTCTCACTTGTTGATATTAGTTTTTGTTGCATTTGTTTTTGAGGACTTGGCCATAAATCCCTTGCATACTCCGATGTCCAGGAGGGTGTTCCCTAAGTTTTCTTCTAAGATTCTTGTAGTTTGAGGTTTTACATTTAAGTCCTTGATCCATTTTGATTTAACTTTTGTATATAGAGGTAGGGGTCAGGTGCTGGTGCGGGTGCAGAGAAAGGGACCGCTTCTACACTGCTAGTGAGAACGCACGTTTGTTCAACCTTTGAGGAAAGAAGTGGGGCAATTTCTAAAAGAACTAAAAATTGAGCTTCCATATGATCCAGAAATCCTCCTTGGAATATACCTAGAGGAACATAAATCGCTCTACCAAAAGACACCTGCACACATATCTTCATTGCAGCACTATTCACATTAGCAAAAACATGAAACCAAACCCAGACGCCCTTCAAAAGTGGCCTGGATAAAGAAAATGTGGTACATATACACAATGGAGCCCCAGAGGTGCCGGGACTTAAACTCCAGAAACCCTGGCAGGGTTTTTACTAGGAAATTGTCAGCGCCACCTCTAGCAGCTCCGCTCCCAGTTCCTCCCCCCCCCATTTCCACCCCCAGCTCCTCCTCTCATAGCTCCTCCCCCAGCTCCTACCCCAGCTCCTCCGTATGCAGCTCCGCCCCTAGTTCCTCCTCTTGCTGCTCTGACCTCATCTCCTCCCGGGCAGCTCCAACCCCAGCTCCTCTTTTTTCGTCTCCGTCCCCAGCTCCTCTCGCCACATTTCGATCCCCAGCTCCTCTCGTAGCTCCGCCGGCATTTCCCATTCCCTGCTCTTGCGGTTATGCCCAGAGCGCATCCTTTTCCAGCTCCGCCCCCAGCTTTTCCTCCGCGGCTCGATCCCAGCGTCTCCTCCTGCAGCCCCGCCCCAGCTCCTCTTACCCATCCCGCTCTTCACTAGTTCCTCCTACAGATTCCTCCCAATTCCTTCTCTCGTACGTAGCTGGGTTCAGTTTCTCCCGCAGCTCTGCCCCCAGCTCCTCCTCCCGGCTCTCTTTCTCACAGCGCCACCGCGCTCCTCCCGAATCTCCACCCCCAGCGCCTCCTTCCTCACCTCTGCCCCAGCTCAGCCGCCTGCCGCTGGACCCTAGCTCCTCCTTCCCCGGATCTTCCCCAGTTCCTCCCACAGCTCTTTCCCACAACTTCACCCTCCCACAGCCTGACACCCAACTTCTCCTCCAGAGCTTTGCTTCCACCTTAACCACTCCTTCACGTCTCTGGTTTGGCCCTTGGGCTGTAAACTCACCTAGACCTGACTCTGGGCGAACAGCTCTGGCCTTTGGCACTGGACCCAGTGCAGCCCCTCTATAATTAAATGAAGGAAAGTGGGATTTAGTACCCCTAAACTTTGGGCCTATGGCAATGTGGGGGGCCCTGTCAGTTTTCTCTTCTGTGTGTGTGCACAGCTTTAAGGATGTGACTCACTTTAAGGATGTGACTCACTCACTGAGGTGATTTTCTGTCCTGCTGACTGGTGCATGCTGTGGTCCTTGATTCAGATGGGAGGGGGTCCCAAGGCTATGATTTAGCAGCATCAAGCCATGAGTGAGGTGCCCATAAGATTTACCATAAGACTGGCCCTCCTGCTCTTCTTGGTCTGTGATGCCTGCTGAGTAGATCTTCTGAGTACCATCGTCCCAGCTTTGCTGTCCTACACTCAATGTCCTTTCCTCCTTATCTTCCTTGTCACTGTGCAGGTAAAGGAGCTGAAACAAGTGGAGGAGGGCTTCCTCCTCGGCCAGGCCACTAAGCTGGTACTCTCTGCATCGCCAGGCGCGCGCGGGGGGCGGGGGGACACTCACTCCCCTTGGCCTTTATAGTTACATCGGTTCTCATGAGGTATTCCAACCACACTGTCTGTGCTGGATTGTTGGGATGAGAAAAGGGTAGTCTAAGACAGGAAAACTAGAAATTTGAAATATAAAGAATGCCATTCCCCTAACTGGGATACAGCTGTGGTAAAGCCTTTTACCCCTTGAGAGTAAATTGTTTCATGGAGAACCTTCTGGGTGTATTTCACAATGGTTATTTCACTCCTATCCCTACTAGATGAACAAGAGAAGCTCACTCAGATCTTCACTGTGAGAATCTGCTGGCGTTTCTGGAAGTAAAACCCGCAAAACTTGCCTCCCAAGACTGTGGCTGCCAAGTAGTTTATCACTCTCATGGTACTCCACATTCAGCAACCAAAATTACTAGTTAATGGTTTTTAGAAGTATACACAGGGGACCCCAAAAACCCAGAATTTTCTTTTGGAGGGTGGGCTCCTTGTAGTACAGAATACCCCACTAGGTAAGTGTTCTAGAAACCCACATGCATCAATGTACCAGCTAGCATTGTTGTGAAAGGCTGTGGTCAGCTTCAATGAAATTTTTTTGTGTGTGATTTTTTTCAGTGCATTGGCTCATTTCATGTTGGTTGATTTTCAAGTGCACCTGCCCACACTACGCTGAGTGTTCAGCAGTTTTTAAACAAAAACGGCATGACCTCCATGTCCCACTCTCCCTATTCACCCGCTCTCACCCTGAGCAAAAATTTTTTTTTAATTTCTCTGATGGAAAAAGTCCTCAAAGGAAAATGTTTTGCCGATGTGGAAAAGCTGATACAAAAAACAGAAGCACTAAAAGGCATCAGAATTGACAAGTTCAAAAACTGTTTGGGGCAGTGGAAAAAGTATCTCAATAGGTAAATTGCATTAAACAGAGTATTTTGAAAGTAATTTAAGTTTAAACATGTACAAATAATTACACATTATTTAGAAGAAAATCTTTTTTGGGGAGTTCCCCCTTGTATACACCAAGAATCTTCTTTAAATAAGCACATCTTGACTTTACTTTTTTGTACCTGATGCTTCCAATTTTAAGTTGTAGTTTCCACTGCAACCTCAGTTTTTTAATAGGTGAGAAAAAACTGGTTTTCAATTTGCCAATTTTTTGTTGTAAAGATAAGAGTATTAATTTATAAGTCTGTCACAGACAGGACTGTAGTTAGAAGCCCTGTATAATTTTCTAGTAGTTGCCTTATGTATTGTGTTATACATACCCTACTTATCAAGATTATTCCAACTATTCAGTTTTCATGAATAGATTATGCTTTTTATTGAATCTAAGAAGGTATTGACTATTACATAAATGAGCCCACAGTTGTCCTTGTGTATTGCTCTAAAATGGCCCCTGTGATGTTTACTTTTTCACAGTAACCTAGGGCCATTAGCCCCAAGCTCATTGGTACCAAACTCAAATTCTTACACATGTAATTGCTTTAACTGTAGTCTGAATAAGCATATTATATTTGTACCTATCTACTTTGCACACCCCACAAAAAATGCACCAATATCTTCCAACCATAGGTATGCCAAACCCTGTTATTGCCTCTCATGGTCCTGCTGCTTCTTCGATCATCCCCCCAAATCCTCAAACTTACCACATTAACCAAAGGCAATATTTTCTCCTACATATATTTTTTTTTTGAGTTGGAGTGTCACTCTGTCGCCCAGACTGGAGTGCAGTGGCTGCTCCCGGCCACCGCAGCCTCAACCTGCTGGGTCCGGTGATCCTCCGCCTCAGCCTGCCAAGTAGCTGGAACTACAGGCGCCCGCTGCCATGCCCGGCTAATTTTTTGATTTATTGTAGAGATGAGATCTCGCCAAGTTGCCCAGGCGGGTCTCGAACCCGCGGGCTCAGGCAATCCACACCACCTCAGCCTCCCAAGGCGCGGGATTACAGGCTGAGCCACCGAGCCCAGCTTCTCCTACATATTCTTTAAGAAGATTAATTTTAGTTTTGACGTGTAGTTCCCTGATTCATTTTGAGTTACTTTTTTATGTAGAGGAAGATATGGATTGTAACCTATTCCTTGCATATACATATCTAGTTCTTCCAAGCCCAATTGTTGAAGACTATTCTTCCTTTTCTACTCTTCCTTTGTATCTTTATCAATAATCACTTCTCTTTATTTGCATATATGTGTGAGTATATTTATGGAGTCTCTCTTCTGCTTCATTGATATATTGGTATTGTGATGCCAGTTCCACACTGTTCTAATTATTGTTATTTTATAATAAGCCTTGTAATCAAGTAGGGTGACCCTCCAACTTTGTTCTCTTTTCAAAAGTTATTTTGGCTATTCTGGGTTCATTGTACTAACATTTGAATATGAACATCAGACTGCCAATTTATGTTTTTTAAAGGATTTTTGGCCAGGCACAGTGGCTCACCCCTGTAATCCCAACACTTTGTAGGCAAAAGGCGGGAGAACTGCTTAAGGCAGAAGTTTAAGAAAAACCTGAGCTACGTAGCAAGACCCTCCATCGCTACAAAAAATCATTCATTTTTTTTTTTTGAGTCAAGGTCTCACTCTGTCACTCAGGATGAAGTGCAGTGGCACCTTCATGGCTTACTGCAGCCTTGACTTCCCAGGCTTAGATGATCTTTCTGCCTCAGCCTCCTGAGTTGCTGGGACTGCTGGTGTGCCTCACCATGCCTGGCTAATTTTGCTTTTGGTTTTTTGTAGAGATAAGGTCTCTCTTAAACTCTTGGGCTCAAACAATCCTCCTGCCTTGGCCTCCCAAAGAGGTGGGATTACAGATATGAGCCACCACACCTGGCCCAAAATATAATTCTTTAACAAATTTTTTTCTGAGGTTTTGATATGGAGTCCATTTAATCTGTTGATGAATTTGGAAATAATGGATATCTTCACAATATTAAATCTTTTATCTCATGAATATTTCCCTTAGGTCTTCATTAATTTACCTGTTTACCTGTGCTTTTGGTGTAGAGATCTTCTACATATTATGTCATATTTATATCTACATGTTTCATGTTTTCTAGTGATATTCTAAAATAGTTTCTAATTTCAGTTTTCGATTTTTTATTGCTAGTATATAAAAATACAGTTGTTTCTTGTATGCTTTATCTTGTGATCTGGCGAAATGTAGTTATTGATTCTAGAGGCACTTTTATTTTAGATTTGTAGAATGTTTTGCATAGACTAAAGAGAGTTTTACTTCTCTCTTTTCAATCTGGAGGTCCTTAACTTTCCTTGTTGCACTTGATAACACGTACAATTATGAACAACCACCCCACCCCACCCCACCCCTGTGAACTCAGCAGTCTTGGATTGTAGTTTCCTGCATGCAAACACCCAGCACAACTCCTGGTGAATTAATATTTCCTCATCCCCCAACACTGTTAAAACCTAAGTCTGGAACTATAGCTACTGAGATGAACACAATGCACAGCATTGAAACAAGACTAGGATACCCAGTGGAGCATGTATTTTAACTGTAGTCTTGACAGCCCAATGGCAGTGGGTTCAGATTGGAAAATAGAAAACTGAGAGAACCTCTGTAGACATTGGGAAAAGAAGGTGGGATGGAAAAGTTCCCTGGTAGTAGCCAAGCAGTGAGTGGTCTTTAAGCTACATAAGATAAATTTTTAGGAGGGAAATGGGATTATTCACATCTCCATGTAGACTTAAATGCAGCCATATCACCTTGAAGACATACAAGGACTAGATAATGGTGAAGGGTGGGAGAGAACAGAATGAGCCACTGAATGAAGTAGCTCTGTGGAAAGTCTTGGAGGAAACACCTTCTCCCTGCCATGTGGCCCACCACAATTTAATATGCGGAGTGAAGAGGGTGGCAGGTTAGTTTAGACAATTCTATATGGGCGCTTATGAAATGCCACCTTTCTCTAACCAAAGCATCTTAGGTTTCTCATTACTTCTCCCCCCGCCACACACACACACATACATAGAGATGACAGAACGATGCACTGTGATGTCCAAGTAACTCCTTGGCCAGGGCTAGATGTGCTGGAGGAGAGATTTGACGAGCAAAGCTTAAGAGTGTGGTGCCACATTCACTTGGAGAAAGGTATGTAAAGAGAGGTCACAAGGCCTGGGGTAGGCCATTGGGAAGCTCTGACGTGGCCGAGACAACCAGAAAATGACAAGCCTCAAGTGCAGTTGTCCAACAACTAACCCCAAGCACAAAGAGGGAAAAAAGAGGAAGACTCCCTCTCCACCCAGGTCCAGAGACACATTCAAGGAAAGCAACCCACTGAAGCTCTTCGTCTTTTCCTTGACTTCTCCCTCCCAATACTCCTACCTTGTCCTCACCTGACACAAATCCCTGTATCATATGCCTTCTCTTGAAGCCCCTGTTCCTACTCCTCCTCCATCTTCTTCTCCCAAATTAATACCCTTCTGTGATCTCCTTGTTGTCCTTCCAGGTGCTCAAGACAGCCACAAAGGTGAAAAAAAAAAGCAAAAACAAAAGAGAAATCCAAAAATGACTACCACTGACTGTTCTGAATTTGGCGCCCACACACACAGGAACATTTGCCAGTCTTAGGATATCTCTCTCAGGAATTGACAGCAGAGATCAGCTGCCACTCAGCAACTGGCACCTGGCCCACACCACCACCTGTGGCAACAGGCCAGACACTGACAGCAAGGGCCATGGACAAAGCAGGGAGAAAATCTGGAGCTGACATGGCCAATGTCATTTTCTCTGTCCTGGAACTGGGCAGAGACCTGCTCTAGCTCGCCTAATTCTGAGCAGCTTGCATCCTGAGACAAGGGGTGCTCTTCACACCCCTCTGAGATTGACCTTGCTTAGCCCAGAGAGGATGCTCCAAGTACACAATTCTGGAGAGACAGATACCCAATCCCCACACTGTACCAAACACAGATGTGTGCAATCAGAGTGAGACTTAGCAGGGTCATATGAATTGTCGATTTTTAGATATTTAGGAATTGCCACGCTGTTTTCCAAAAAGGTTGTATTAGTTTACACTCCCACCAACAGTGTAGGAGTGCTCCCTTTTCCCCACATCCTCTCCAGCATCTGTTGTTTTTTGAGTTATTGATGATGGCCATCTTGACTGGAGTTAAGTGGTATCTCACTGTGGTTTTGATTTGCATTTATTTGATGATTAGTGAGGCTGAGCATTTTTTCATGTATCTGTTGGCTGCTCGTATGTCTTCTTTTGAGGTGTCTATTCATATCTTTTGCCCACATTTAATAGAGCTGTTTGTTTTTTCCCTTTTGGCATGTTTGAGTTTCTTGTAGATTCTGGATGTTAGGCCTTTGTCAGATATAGGGTTAGCAAATATATACTTTTTCCCATTCTGTGGGCTGTCTCCTTGCTCTCTTGATGGTTTCTTTTGCTTTGCAGAAGCTTTTCAGTTTGATGTGGTCCCACTTGTTTAATCTAATCTCTTATGGCATGGGCATCTGGGATTCTGATCAGGAATTGGTTGGCTATTCCAATTTTGATAAGAGTGTCTCCTGTGTTTTCTAAGATTTTCATAGTTGGAGTTTTTACATGTAAGTCTTTAATCCATTTAGCATTGACTTTTGTGTATGGTGATAGGTAGGGATTCTGTTTCACTCTTGTGCATGTGATTAGGCACTTTTCCCAGCACCATTTGCTGAATAGGTTCTCCTCTCCCCAGTCGGTGGTAGAGGCTTTGTTGAAGATGAGTTGGTTGAGAAATTGAGGTTTTGCTTCTGAAATCTCTAACCTGTTCCATTGGTCTATATGCCTGTTCTTGTACTAGTAGCAGGCTACTTTGATTACTTGTAGACTTATAGTAAAATTTAAAGTCTGAGAGTGTGATACTTCCCACTTTGTTTCTTTTGCTGAATATTGATTTGGCTATTTGTGGTCATTAATGTTTCCATATGAATTTCTATACTGTGGTTTCCAGGCTTGAAAAGAATGATGTTGGTAATTTAATAACTATTTTGTTGAGTCTTTAGGTTGCCTTGGGTAGGATAAACATCTTAACAATGTTAGTATTTTCGACACATGAGCATGGAATATTATTCCATTTGTTAGGCTGTCAACTTGTAATCTTTCTATTTTCTTTAGGTGTGTTTGTAAAGATATAAATTCCCGTTTTTGTACTGCTTTCATGGCATTCCTGAGGTTTTGGTAATTAAGATATATCTTTATTGTCATTTTTTCCAGGAATCTTTTAATTCTGCTTTGATTTCTGTGTTGAATCAGGAGTTGTTCAGCATCATGCTGTTTAATGTTCATGTCTTTATGGGTTTTGGAGGAATTTTTTTGGTTTTGATATTTATTTTTATTCCTCTGTGGTCTGAGAAGGTACATGGCAGTATTTCAATTTTATGAAGTCTGTTTATGCTTGATTTATGGCTGTGGATGTGGTCAATATTGGAGTATGTTCCATGCAGTGATGAGTAGAATGTTATTTCCGTGGTTGATGGGTGGAGTCTTCTGTAGGTATCTAGTAAGTCCTTTTGGTCAAGCATCAGATTGAGGTTCCAGATCTCCTTGTTGATTTTTTTTTTTTTTTTACCTCAATGACCTATCTAGGGTTGTTAGTGGGGTATTTAGGTTCCCAGCTATGATAGTGTTAGAATCAATATGTTTTTTTTAGTTTACTTAGTAGCTACTTTATAAAAACTGGTGCTGCTGTGTTGGGTGCATATATGTTTAGGAAGGATATTTCTTGTTGATTGATTGAAACTTTATCATTATGTGATGTCCTTACATATATTCTTTAAATTTTTTATTGCCCGAAGGTTTTTTCGTCTGATATTAAGATTGTGACTCCTACATTCTTTTGTGTTCCGTTCACCTGAAAATGTGTTTACCATCCTCTACCTTTGAGTCTGTCATTGTCATTCGTAGTGAGATGTGTTTCCTGTAGGCAACAAATTGTTGGAGTTTTTTGTTGTTGTTGCTGTTGTTGTTGTTTTTACCTGGTTTGCCATTCTATGTCTTTTCAGTTGTGCATTTAGTCCATTCATGTTCAGGCTGATTATTGATTATCCCTGTCATGGGGCTCTTATAAATTTCTTTGTTGTTGTTGTCACTGTTAGTGTTTGTTTGTTTATTTGTTTGATGGTTTTCTTTTGATTTGGGGGCTAATATATGTGTGCATTTTCAATTTTGCAGTCATGATGCTTGCTCTGTTGATTCTCTACTTTCCTGAATTTTCGAAAAGAGCATGGTCATTCTTATATTTTCTTTTTTCTGCACTTAATATCTTCTTAATTATCTCTTGTAGAACTAGTCTGGAGGGAGCAGAAGCTCCTAGGGATTGACTGTCTGGGAAGAATTTTTGTTCTCCATCACTGATGAAGCTTGGCTTAGTTCTTTAGGAAATTCTTAGTTAGAATTTTTTACCTTTGAGAACTTTGAAGATTGGAATCCATTCTCTTCTAGCTGGTAGTGTTTCTGTAGAAAAGTCTGCTGCTATGCTAATTGGTCTCTCTGGTAGATGATCTGACTTTTCTCTCTCGCTGCCTTTAGGATTTTTTCTTTTATGCCTTCTTTGTATAAGTGAATTACTATGTGTCTAGGAGTTGGTCTTTTCATTTGACACCTTGCATGGGATTTCTGAATCTGTTGTGTTTGGATGGTCATGTCTCTGATGACATGTGGATAGTTTTCTTGGATGACCTCATGGAGTGTTTGTGCCAGGGTATTCTCATTCCCTTTTTCTGCTTCAGTGATACTGATCATATGTAAGTTTGGCCTCTTAATATAATCACACATCTCTTGTGGGCTTTGTTCTATGTTTTTAAGCGTCCTTTCTATGTTTTTAACAGTTTGGTTTAGTTCCATATTTCAGTCTTCAAGCTCTGAGATTCTTTCTTCTGCTTAATTAATTTTGCTTTCCATGCTTATAAGGTTGTTATTTATTTCATTTACTGTATCCTTTATTGTCATCATCTCAGTTATCAACTCTTTCATCTTTCTTCTTGTCTTTCTTTATTTCTATCCATTTTTTCCATCAATACCTTGATACCTGGATTTGTGGTTGGAGACCATTCGTTTTGGGGGCTCCTCATTGTTTGAGTTCTGAAGTCTGTATTCTCACATGCTATCTTTCCAGGGGTCTAAGAGTTACCTGTGTTCTTCTGTTGATTCTTCTGTATCTGTGATGGATTTCCTACACCCGGTTTTTTCCTCATTAATTCTGTGGCTCATTGACAGTGGGAATAGCTTTCACTTATGTTTGTTCAACCCCTTTTACTTTCTTAGGTAGAGCCTCTGGATTTGTTCAATTTTGATGCTGTGCTCAGAGTGGGGGGCTGTGCCATCTTTTTGCAGCTTTGAGAAGTGATTAAGTTGTAATGGGGTGATCTACGATTCAGAAACTACTTGCAAATTGCAGTATCTGCTGACTGGGCTGTGAGCCCTCTGGTACCCATTTACCACCACCTTAAGATATGTGGTGGGAGCATATGTATACCTCCTGAAACCAAAATGAGATAAGAGAAAGGGAAAGAACAGGGAAAGAAAGAAGGGAGAAGAAAGGAAGATGAAGAGAAAGAAGGAGAAGAAGGAAAACAATCAAGTAAGGAAACTAAAGGATAAACAAGCAAACAGAGAAACAAAACCAAAAACGAAGATACACTTACCCTCAAAAATACCCATATGCAAAAAAGAAAGAGTGAGAAAAAGGGGCTGTTCAGTTCAGAAGACACATGTAGAAAGATATGCATGGAAAGAACTGGGGGGGAGCAATTAAAAATTTTTAAAAACAGTTTCCTCTTGTGGGCATTTCTGGACCTTCAGATTTCTTCCACTCATCCCCCTTCTTTTTTTTTTATTTTGACTGGCATGTCCCAAGCACTGTTGCATTTGGCTCACAGTAGTAGGGAGTGGATTCTAGACTTTCTCCTCTACTTTCAGTGCAGGCCAATCTGGCTGCTCTCAATGGGGGTCAGACGACTCATGGACTGCTGGGGTAAGAGGGTGAATCAGATCAGGACTCACCCCAACTTGTCTGCTGGTGGGTCTCCCACTTTGTTGTATTACTTTTTTGTACTTGCTTAACTTATCTGTAAACTTCTGTATTTATACTTTAGTTGTTAAGATACCATGGAGCCCAGACCTAGTCATTGCCCTTTGTCCTAGACTCTGCATCTGGTACATAATTAAAATTGCTTGCTTCCTAGGTTTTTCACTAAAAATAAGAGTCACTAAGAGTTAACATTGTAATTAATGTATGTAATTAAAACTGTTAGATATAAGAAAAGTGATTTTACATAAAAGCATATAAAGAAAATAAGGTGTTAAACAAATGGAAAAATATTCCATGCTCATGGATAGGAAAAATCAACATTGTTAAAATGTCTAACCAACCAAAGGCAATCTACAGATTCAATGCAATACCCATTAAATCACCAACATCATTCTTCTCAGAGCTGGAAATGACAATATAGAAATTCATATAGAAACATAAATGACCACAAATAGCCAAAACAATCCTTAGCAAAAGAAACAAAGCAGGAAGTGTCATACTTCCAGACTTCAAATTTTACTATAAGGCTACAGTAATTTAAAAAACCTGGTATTGGTACAAGAACAGGCATATTGGTACAATGGAACAGGATAGAGATTCTGGAAGCAAAGCCTCAATTTCTTAACCAACTCATCGTTGACAAAGCCTCCAACAACAACCACTGGGGAGAGGAGAACCTACTCAGTACATGGTGCTGGGAAAACTGGCTGATCACATGCAGAAGACTGAAACAGGACACCTACCTATCTCCATACACAAAAATTAACTCTAAATGGATCAAAGACCTAAACATAAAACCTCAAACTATAAGAATCTTAGAAAATGCAGGAGACACCCTTGTGGAAATTGGACCTGGCAATCAATTCCTGATCAGAACCCCAAGTGCCCATACTATAAGAAATAAGATAGACAGGTGGGACCTCATCAAACTGACGAGCTTCTGCAAAGCAAAAAAAAACCATCAAGAGAGCAGGGAGACAGCCCACAGAATAGGAAAAAAATATTTGCCATTTCTATGTCTGACAAAGACGTAACATCTAGGATCTACAAGGAACTCAAATGTGCCGAAAGGAAAAAAAACAACCCCATTAAACAGTGGGCAAAAGACATGAATAGACACTTCTCAAAAGAAGATATATGGGCAGTCAACAGACACATGAGAAAGGGCTCAACCTCACTCATCAGCGAAATGCAAATCAAATCCACATTGAGATACCAGTAAGAACGGCCATCACTAATAAAACAAATAACAGATGCTGGTGAGGATGCGGAGAAAAAGGAACGCTTCTACACTGCTGGTGAGAATGAAAACTAGTGCAACCTCTTTGGAAGACAGTGTGGCAATTTTCGAAGGAAGTAGAAACTGACCTTTCTTTTTTTTTTTTTTTTGAGTTGGAGTCTCACTCGGTCACCCAGACT
>NW_007024910.1:0-1921 GCF_000164805.1 Carlito syrichta
AGAGGAGTCAGTTAAAAAAATAGAAAGAGAAAGAAAGAAAGAAAGAAAGAAAGAAAGAAAGAAAGAAAAGAAAGAAAGAAAAGAAAGAAAGAAAGAAAGAAAGAGGGAAAGGGAAAGGGAAAGGAAAGGAAAATAAAGCTAGTCAAGTATAGTGATGTGCTAGCTACATTGGAGGCTGAGGAAGGAGGATCACTTGTGTCTTAAGGCTAAAGTGAATCAAGACTGCACCACTGCACTCCAGCCTGAATGACAGAGCAAGACACTGCCTATAAACAAACAAACAAACAAAGCAAAACACCATAGGAAATAATCGTATCCACATTATTGAACAGTCTGCAGGAAAACTGACTCCAAAAATCAATGTCATGGTTACTACATCAAAGAAGATATGCAGATGACAAATACATACATTAAAAGATGTTCAATATTGTTAGCATTAGAGACATACAAATAGAAATACCACAACACATTCATTAGAAAGCTAAAATTAAAAAACTGACAATACCACGTGCTGACAAGGATGCAAAGTAACCGGAACTCTCATACACAGCTGGTAGAAATACAAATGGCACAGTTACTACGGTAAAAAACTGGCAGTTTTTTACAATGTCAAATATTCCCTTACCATGTAACTCAACAATCCCACTCCTACATGTTTACCCAAGTAAAATGAAAACCTATATTCACACAAAAACCTGTGGGCAAATGTTTATAGCAGCTCTTGTCAAAAATCTCAAAGACTGGAAATAATCAAAATATCCCTCTTCTACAAACAGGTAGACAAGTCATGAAATGTTCACATTGTGATTATGTACCATTGTACATATTCAGCAACAAAAAAGAAAAAACTATTGATAAACACAGTAAAAAAAAATTAATGACCCTTGAATGCATTATACTCAGTAAAGAAAACAGACTCAAAAGACTACACACCATATGATTCCACTTATATGATATTCCAGAAAGGGCGAAACTATAGGCAAGGAGAAGAGATCAGTAGTTAAGGGTAGAGAGAGGGTTTGACTACAGAAAGTTAGCATGAGGGAATTTGGGGAAGGACGATGGAATTGTTCTGTTTCTTGATAGTGATGGTCATTATATGAACTTACACATGTCAAAACACATATACCTTTACACCAAAAAGTGTGAATTTTCCTGTATGTAAATTTTTTAAAAACTTTAAGTGAAAAAAAAGTAACTGATATGGGGGAAGAAAGGTGATGGGACTGTGCAAGTTTAAAAGAGACCAAAGAGGCATAAAAACCAAATGCAATGAATTTTGACTGGCTCTTCCCAGGGCAGAAAAATAGCTATTTAAAAAGATATATTGGGGGACAACTGGGGAAAAGTGACTCTTGACCAGATGTAAGAGGTTATTATGAAATTGTTGTTACTTTTCATAGTGTGAATAATGGCAATGTGGTTAAATAAGAGAATATCCTTTCCCAGGAGATATCTGCTGAAATATTTAGTTAATTTGCCTTGATGTCCGTACCTTACTTTCAAGAGGTTCATAAACAAAAGGTGTGTGTATGGTTACGTACATACACACAGATGAAGCAAATATGGCAAAATTATAAATTGAATAAACTGTAGAATATTGGTTAAGGGTATACAGTTGTTTGCTGAACTACTGTTTTAGCATTTCTGTATACTTGAAGTTTTCAAAATAAAAAGCTGGAAAAATCATTTACAAAACTGATCTTCGCAAACTAGTGTGTTAATCACTTACAAAACTGATCTTAGCAAACAAGTGTGTTGCAAAATCCTCTCTGCAGGGTTTTTATTTCAAAATGCCTTTTAATAGCTGTTTTACCACTAGAAAGGACCCAGTAAAAATTCTCTTTTAAACTTGATCAGTGCCCAATGTCAGTCTCTCATAATTCGATGCCTGCTTTGCCAGCCTGGTCTCATGCTCAGC
>NW_007024911.1:0-1991 GCF_000164805.1 Carlito syrichta
CCTTTCTCTGAGCGGTGTTCTACTACTTTGCTAAAAAAAAAAAAAAAATAAGATACAGGGAAGCAAAAACTCAAAGCCTTACTTTCCTAAAGGCAGAATAGGTCAGAAAAGGTCAGAATGGTTAGATAATTTCATGTGCAAATATTTTATTTTCAAGTAAAATAAGAAGACCATGAAAAAAAAACTAGGGCCTTTAAAATTGAACAGATAAAGTGAAACCCTGATGGGTTCATCATTCTCTATTTGACCTTGGGCAAATTTAACATTCATCCCTCTATCTTTAAGGGTAACCAGTATTGTCTACTCCATTAAGTCATTGTTTTCATTAAATGAAATCATGTATGTATTCTAAGCGTGGTGCCTAGTCTGTAAAATGATTGAATAAGTAGAGGTTAAAAAATTACTTATAATTGAAACAAGTAGTTGAAATTCTATATAATAAACGAAGATTGATACTTAAAAATAATATAGTCAAGGATATAGTTTACTTTGTATAAATTGACAATTTTATTGAATTAATTCTTCATGGTTCTCATTTTTTTAAAAAAATCTCTTTCTTCCTTTAGGAGACAAGGACGGCAGCAAGGTGACCACAGTGGTGGCTACTCCAGGGCAGGGTCCAGACAGGCCACAAGAAGTTAGCTATACAGACACTAAAGTGATTGGAAATGGGTCGTTTGGTGTGGTATATCAAGCCAAACTTTGTGATTCAGGAGAATTGGTTGCCATCAAGAAAGTATTGCAAGACAAGAGATTTAAGGTAAGAACTCTGGCATTTTATGTATTTTGTCATTATCACAATACATGCACTATAAATGATCTTTTTAAATTGCTTTTTTTGCTTCAAAATTCACCTATTGTGCAGATTTTTGTTCAGCTCAACTACTATAGTGAGCAACTTTATTTCTAGTCATCTATTTTGTAGAAATAAAATTTACTGAAGATCGCAGTATTACTTTTGTAACCACTGCTATGAATGATGTATGTATTTAAAATCCTGTGAGAGATAAATTAAAATTTAAAAAAGTGACCGTTCCGTGCCTTGTGCTTTAGTGGTGTAAGAGACCAGAGAAACACTGCCTGTGGCATATGAGTATTTGCTACAGTTGACCATATTTCCTTTCTTGAAAAGATTTCCTTTAATCCATGATGCAACTTTATTTATTTCTCCTCATAACTCTTATTTTTCTTTGCTGTCTTCACTTGTTTCTTTTCCTTCAGCCCATGAAAACCAGAAATTTCAGAGTTTAGTTCTTACTGTTTATTTTTACTTCTTACACCAATTCATTAGGGAATCCTATTTCTGGAAATTCAGATAGCATCTTTATGTTGTGATGTATTGGACAGTTTAAGGAGACATGAGCTCTAATCAGGTCTCTGCTATTATGTAACCTTGCTCCTGTCTCTGACCAACTCTAACATTTTACTGAGAGCATCCTATATGCTTGACCTATGTAAAACATTAAGGAATATAAAAATAAATAAGAGGAGATTATTACTCTGAAATAACACACAATGTATTGTCTATCTGCTCTAGAATGTCTAGAATATTCTAAATAATTTTTGTTAATTTTGTAGTTTTGCTTCCAGTTCTCACCTCTCTCCTAAGCATTAGTCTTACGTTGCCAAATGCCCACTGGATCTTGATATCTGAATGTTGTGCTGTTATCGTAAATTGGTGAGGCATCTAGTCCTGATTTAACTTTCAAGACCCTACAGATATTCTTCCCGTTGATATCCAGATCTTTGGATTTGTCATTCAGACTGTCCCTGCTATCCAATTGTTTCAAAATTGATTGATTTTTCTTTTTCCTTCTGATTGCCTTATTGATGTATCCCTTCTTCCTCCCATTTTTTATTAGTTAAGAAAGGTAGATCTATTAAAAGGAAGATATGTTATGAAGGGCACAACAGGCAGGACAGCAGCAAGGGTGTTTGCTGCCTACCCCTTCTTTCCCTTTCTTATCACTACTATTCTAGTTAGTCCCTGC
>NW_007024912.1:0-1782 GCF_000164805.1 Carlito syrichta
TCTAATACTCATGTTACTGTGGTCTCAGTGTGCCATCCGCCATCTTTGGCAGGGAAAGAATGGCTTCTTTCTTTTTTCTGACTTTCAACATTTCTACAAGTGCATCTTATTGGATGACTCTTTTAGAACACTCTGGCTACAATATTATAGCCAACCCTTTAGGAACTAGAATGCATTCATTTTATGAGAAAAATACACTGAACAATCAAGGCAGGAAATGTTTTTCTAAATACAGAAAGAAATGCAAAACTTGCAGATTTTAGGGTAGCAGGTCAATTTACAGATATCACGGCCAAGCGAAATACAGTAATAGGAACACCATTTTGGATGGCTCCAGAATTGATTCAGGAAATTGGGTACAACTGTGTGGCAGACATCTGGTTGCTGGTAATAATTGCCATCAAAATATCTGAAGGAAAGTTCCCTTATGCTTTGGTGAGGAAATGTCAGGGAAATGCGGTTTGAGGTGCCCCACCCTTCAATAGCAGGGAGAGTTTAGAACTGATTGAGGATATATGTGGGTTACCAATATGCAAAATCCCCTGCTAAAGATAATATCAGTAAATATGTTGCCAGTTTTTAGAATAAACCTTTAAGCAAAATACAGAAGACAAAAAATAGCCACAACCCCAGAACACAAATATTACCAATGTTTAAGTAAATGCAGTAACAAGATTTAAATATACTGTTAACAAATACAAATGTAACTAATGAACTAAAACAAAAGCAACAAAAACAAAAATTCTGTTTCTTAAAGCAGAGCAAACAATACTTAAGTCAATACATTGTACCGCAAGCATGTTATTTTGAGTAGGGAGAGAGAACCTCCACAAAAAATAAAAACAGAAACTATTAGAAGTAGGAAGTGGTATATGAGGGTGAGTGTTTAGGGGTTGGGCTCAAAATTATTGCTTTTCAGTTTAAGATCCTTTTTAGTGCCTGATTTTTTAAACCATCTACACATATTGTTTTAATAAAAAATAAAAATGTAAAGGGACTGTTCTATTTATTATAATCTTCAAATAAAGATACTGCTCAAAATTAAAAGAAAACATATTCAAGAAAATGTACCCCTATAATGACATTCATACTCTGATGGATTACTGAAACTATTTTGCTCTATTTGGATCAAAGTGATGAGGATTTTGTCCTTCCTTCTTATTGAATATGATTTCCATTAGTGGCTCCATCTGCCTGTTGCACCACTCTGTGTGGCCCCTTACTTGCTGCAGGCGAGTCCCTGACAGTTATGTGCTACTGCTGAGCCCCACCTCTCCTGCCATTTGTTTTCAGGAAGATGTGCGTGCATAGGACTCACAACCTGTATTGCAAGCAAAGGAGGAAAGACTAAGATCCCAATGTGCCCAATATTATCTGGAGGTATCTGAGGAAGGGAATTTAATAGGGAATCACTAGTTGAAATGTGTGTGCCCAAATTGTTTTACAGTGAATGTGTGTTGATTTCTAAAAATAGTTGACAAACATACTGCAAAGAGAAAGAACAAAAGGAATGTATGTGTCTAAATGTGTGCAAGTGTGATGGACTTAATGTTATTTTCCTTTCAAATAAGAAAGCTTCTCCATTCCAAGTAAGCAAAGGTACTGGGATCCAATGAAACTAAGCTAAATGGATAAGAGTTATCTTTTTAAAAAGCATATGACAAAGAAAGAGCTCCAGGTTTAAATAAGAGTAGGAAATACTGGTTAAACATACCTAAATGGGCTCCTTTACTGTAGGTTTCCTCGGGAGTCAGTTCTAATGTGAATATCTAAGACAAAACA
>NW_007024913.1:0-11502 GCF_000164805.1 Carlito syrichta
GGGCGCCCGGGTGCTGGCGAACGGGTGGGTCCGTCATGAGGGGGAGGACGGGGCAAGGGAGAGGCCCGACTCAGGTCACCAGGAGGGTTGGGGGTGCCCGGGTCAGGTCACCAGGAAGCGGGCGCTTCCTGCGGGACCTCGGCCAGGAGCAGGGCACACCTGGGGAGGAAGACAGCTGCCCACACTGGGCGCAGAAGCATGAAGGCCGTGACCCTACGGAAGCCCTTGCTAAGCAGTGAAGGGATGGCTTTCAGCAGCGGCCGTGAGCCAGCCCCGGGCAACAGCAGGGAGCGCGTCTCCCCGCGGCTGAGCCCTCAGGGTGCCCTGGTCGCTCTGAGGAGTGTGTTGGCGCCTCACAGGAGCAAACTAGTCTCCTGCGGCTTACAGGTAAGGCTGAAGCGGAGAGGCAGGTGACTCGCCCAGACTCACTCGGCCTTGGGACTCCAAGTACGGAAGAGGCAGCCACTGCAGAAAGCTCTGCTTCCGTTCCGACCCCCGTGAGGAATGAGGCGCCTACACACACACACACCCACACCCACACACCCCCAGTCTTGGTATGCTCAGCTGTGGGAGGCTGTGTCTTCTGCCTTTGCACACCCAGTTTCTCCACTCCTCCAGGCCTCGGGAGGAGGTGAGCTGAGGAGACAAAGATGAGCTGCCGCCGTCTGCCCCTCCATGGGACAGGAGTGGTGCACATGCCCAGGGGTTAGCGGCTGCTCATGTCTCCAGGTAGGTCTGCACTGGGAATGTGCTTATCTGAGAGGAGCGCTGAGGAACTCTTGCTCCAGGGTGACCCTTAACCTTCAAAACGTGGGCCTCCTCGTCACATAAAGAGCGTCAGGAGCAATGCTCAGCATCCGAACCCTTCCCCAAGGCTCTGGGTGCTCTTGCCAACACGGCACCTCCCGCTCCCACCTTAAGTGGAGGAACCTTTTTGTTGCAATCTGGTTTGCTTGTTTTTATTTTCACAGAACACACGTCTGGCTTTTTGTCAGAAGTCTTCATGGAAAGAGTGGCACGTGGTGGGATGAACATCTTTCTGAAGAAAGTGTCCCATTTGTTAAGCAGTTGGTCTCTGATGAAGATAAAGCTCAGTTAGCAAGGAAACGGTGTCCCCTGAAAGATGAGCCGTGGCCTCGACATCCTTGGGAACCAGGTGATCATTTTGCGTTTTTTGAGTTCTCATCCTCTAACTGCTGTGTGGCCGGACACATTCAGGCTCTTACTGACTGCGTGACGAATTCATCCTCTCTTGAGTTTCTTTTTCATGTCTTAAGCGTGTCTGTTTTACTGTGGTTTGGTTTGCAAGTTGATCTTCAGACTCTGGTCTACCTTTAGTGAATGTCTGTTGATGATAACACCCTCCTTGAGAAGCTGTTCCACAGGTGAGAGGGGACTCGTTCTGTACACCTTCTCCTGTTCCCCTCAGGTAGGAGGAACATAAGATAAACCGTGGCTGGAGGAGCACAATGTGAATTGTCTTGTTGTGTGGTGGTTGTGGTTGGGATGCTCTTGTACGCTAGGTTTGGCACACACAGTCCCCCGAATCAGTACTTTGTGTCTCACAGAGTGCTGAACCCATGTGTGACCAGACCGAGGAGAATGAGGTCTTTCCTGTTGAACGTGTGGTCTCTGGCTGGGATTTATTGTGACAGTTGAGCTGTGTAGTGGCCAAAAGTTCTAAGTGGAGCCACTTGACCAATTACGCCACACATCTGAGGGTCATGTTGAAGACTCACATACATATTCTAGCAGTGTGACCACTTGTGGCAGCTCTGTAGCCCCAGCTGATTTCTTAGAATTTGAGTGATAGGTGTTTTCTAGTGAATAAAGTTTTCTCATGACTAAAAAAAGCAAAATAATGGGTTTCCCATGCCCTCTGTTCCTGCCACTGTTTTAAAGCCAGACTATATCAGCTTATCTGTTTATTTTGTACCTTTCTCTTGGATTTGCTCATTTCACAAATACTTACTGAGCACCAATGTATTATGCCAGGAATGACTGAAGGCACTTACATCTGTAAGGAGCAGTCTTGTTTCACTCTATGGACATATCAGCATATTTATTGCATGCCTGCTCCTCAGTCTGAATCCTGACTTTAGGAGAGATGCTGCATCGTGTTGGTAAATGTTGGAATGGCTTTTAACGTCAACTTGCTTTTAACTGCCAGGTTCCTCTAGAGTTGGCCTGATTGCCTTGAAGCTGGGCATGATGCCTTTATGGACCAAGGATGGTCAGAAGCATGTGGTCACGTTACTTCAGGTGAGGAAAAACAGAAGCCGTCAGGGGTGTGGGTGTGCCAAGAGCCGTTGATGCAGACCTTAACGGGCATCCTGGAGTACGTAACTGTATGGTGAAGAAAAGGTTCATGTCAAACATAGATAGTATTGAAGCACCTGTGATGGCTTCGGGAATGTTTTGACCCTTGCCTGAGTGATGGCCTTCTGATACTGATGTTGGGATAACTGAGGCGATGGATTTTTTTTTAAGTTTAGCCTAGCTTTTCACGGATTACCAGTTTAACTCATAATCAGAAAAAAATCTCAGTCCCATTTTATTTTCATGTTTGGAATTCTTTCAAACCCACATTACAATTTTGATCTTTTTACTATCAGGATGTAAAGGTCTCTTCTCTGGAAGGAGGCTGCATCTTGTTTACTGGTGGAAGGTAGAGTCTAGTGGTTAAAAATGTGGGTCCTGGAAGCAGAATACCTGAGTTTCACTCCTGATTCTGCCACTTACTTGCTATGTTCCTTGGAGCACTGTACCTCATATATAAAAGATGTCATTTCATTCTGTAAAGGAAATGATTATAACCTACCTCAAAAGGTTACTGTGAGCATTGCACAAGATGGCGTCAGGCCCTTGAAACGATGCTAAGTGCCCAGCAAGTATTAGCTACTGTTGTCATTATCATTGTTCTCAGGAAAAAGTCGCTGAAAAAGTTAGGAATCTATCCCTCCCCGGTCACTTGGGACAGCTCAGGTCATCGTTGGGCCTAGTCATAGATGCTGACCCTGCAGGTGGTGATGATTCAGATGAGAGTTTGTGCAAGTAAGTGTGGGTGCTGGTGTGGTGTGGCGAGCCTGCAGACCCTCAGAAGACTGTATTGGCTCTGATTGACCAAGTGTGGGACGGTCATTTCCAGAACTCTGAAGAACTTTGGGAGCTTTCAAGAGTGGCTGGTGGGAGTATAAACTGGTACAACCATTTTAGAAAACAATTTAGCATGATGTGATAAAATTGAGATAGGTGAGCTCTGTGATTTAGCAACTCCACTCCCGAGAGTTATAGAAAACTTGAGCAGGTGTGTCCCAGGATTCCTGGGCAGCAGCATTTAAACCAGCGTCACACTTGGTGCCCACAAACTAGACGTGACCAGTGTCTGTCAGGAGCAGAATGAGCAGGTAAATCATGGTGTACTCGCCACAAGAAATGCTGTACGGCAATGCTAATGAATAGAAGGAAGCTACACACGATACAGAGGAACCTTCCATGGCCGTGTTGAATGGAGGGGGTGAGACACAGAGTAGCACATACAGTCTGAGTCCATGTATGAAAATCTTGAGGCAGGCGGCACCAACTGCGTTTCCAAGCAACGCTTCAAAGGCACTCGTTATCGCCATCGGTGTAGTTACTTCCAGGGAACCTCGGTGTCACCTGGAGGGCTTATACAGTACAAGGACTCCGATTCCTTGGGTCTGGGTTGGGGTCTGAGACTGTGTTCACCAGGTTGCTGGGGACCACACTTGGAGAACTGCTCTAGGGCAAAACCGGGAGCTGAGTAGGAAGAGACCCACGGAGGCTTTGGGGGTTATGCTTGGTCTGGGTGGTAGCGACAGGCATGTTTCTTTATAGACGCTCCTTTGATACACATTTGTGTACTCTTCTGTGTGTTGTATTTGACCATTTTCTTAAAGGTTTATTTAAATGTTTTGAGATTGTGGTTGGTGCTAGAGAGATGATGAGAGAAATAACCTCAGGGAATTCCTAATCGTCCCAGGCTCTCTGTGTGGCTGGTGCGTAATGTTATAAAATTTATCTTGGCACATGCTTAATTTTTTTCTTTCCTAGGTACAAGACTGTCATGTCCTAAAATATACTCCAAAGGAAAAACACAATGGAAAAATGGCAGCCCTGTCTGTAGGCGGAAAAACTGTGTCCCGTTTCTGGGTAAGGCTGTATTTTCACACCTGGAATAGTACACTTTCCATTTGTTTCATTCCACCTGAATGTTTCTGTGTTTTGAGATTGTTCCACTGCCACAAATGTGCGTTTGTCCTGAGGTACGTCCTGTACTGGGAAGGCAGCACAGCTTTGTTGCCCAGGAGTCTGGGAGATGTCAGGCTTGTTTCAGTACCTCCTTCTTTACCTGGAACAAGTAGCTTTACCTCTCCAAGCTGTGATGTTTGTACATCTATGAAATGGGGATAAGACTACCAGTTACCCAGTAAGTTTATCACAAGGCTCACAAGAGGTTTTCAAATGTGCCTGGATTGCAACAGACACTAGGTAGTAGAGTTGGTTATTTTGTTACTGTTCTATGTTTCATTTCACTCCTTCCTGTGGAAAAGCGTCTTACACTTGACACCAACAGCATGTGGGGATTATTCTAGAAGAAGCTTTCAGTACTTGAGAGAAAACTGTGTCAAACCCATATCAGATTATTTTTAATAATGCATTTTTTTCTAAGAATACTAATAGAATGTGGGATTTGTCGTTTAAATGTGAAAATCTGCTCCATGAGTATCCTCTATTGAAGATTGAAAGCAGAGTAAACCTTTCTAGAAATGGCCGTGGTTTTCACTAGCAGGTGTTGGCACATCTTGAGGTTTACTGGGACGTATTGCTCATAGTAAGACAAGCATCATTTCCATTGTAAATTGTTTATGAAATGAACAAGGGCAGAAATTAGGATACAGCCTATACTATCCAGCAGCTGTCAAGTGTCTGTTGTGTGTCTACTAATGACTTCATTTGCTGTCAGAGTTAACTTTTATTTGCCACTTGCACTGAGCCTGTACATTTGTTATCTCATGTAACCTTTCCAGCCTCTGAGGCTGAAGCAGTTGTGTAACTCGTCCAAGACCCCAGTGGTAAGGAGCCTTTCTCTCCTGTCTTGTGTCTTGATGTCTGCCTTCTGGAAGCGTACAGGCTGGGAGGCGAGGATTGATACCTAAACCAGACATCTCAGTACAATACGCTGAATCCCGCAAACTCAGAGCTGGAGGCGGTCTGTTCTGCTTGGGGAACTCCCAGGAGGTTCTACAGAGAGGAGACCAGGAGGAGAATGGATGCAAAAGCCGGATAGAAGGGTCTCTGCAGACCTGAGTGTGGAGGGACATGCCATGTGGATGCCATGCAGCAGACGGGCGCAGCCTGTGGGTGGAAGGCGAAGGAACTTGGCTTCACCCCATAGACTTCGAGGAGCTTCTGAATTTCTTAGCCATAGCGGTGACTTGGTCAGATTGTCATGGTAGTTACTTAAAACAAGAAGAATCAGGTTGGAGAGAGGGTTTTCAGGCAGTTGTTTTAAGTGATTAGGGGGGTTGATTGAAGCTTTTGAACAAGGCAGTTGCATGGGGATTGGAAGGGGCAGGGGTCTGTGAAGGGTTGGGTGGTGTGGGTGTGGTGACAGGACACAGACATACGGCATCTAACTCAGCAGCTGGGTCGGCGCTGATGCTGTCTCCAGGGATGGAGGCGGGAAACGGAGGTTTTGGAGGGAAGGCGTTCGGAGTATTGACTGAAAATCCAGGTATAGTTGTCCTACCAGCGTGAGAGGTGCTGCTCCGTCTGCTGGCTGTTTCCTGTGTGTTAGAGGAGGTAGCTGTTTTTAATGTTATAGTAGAGGGTTCATTTATTTTTCATTACAGCTTTGTCAATATCTGTCCTGCTGTCAATTCTTGACAGATTATTGACTAACAAATGCAGGTTTCAAATAACTGCAACAATTAAAAGCACAGTGAGTTTTTTCTGGGAACTTTTAAAGAAATGCCAAGTGTTTGAAGTTTGTAAATGAGCAGGCTTCATGAGAAGGACTGTGTGGTTTGACAGGTACTGCTGTTTTCTCCGTGGTTGCACTCTGTGTCGTGCAGTGACTAGCACCATCATCTCATCTCCATTACAATTCTGTGAATTCATGGCCTTGGTGCTTGTAAGTCAAGCCTCATGCTGGGATAATTGTTCAGCTCCACCAGGCCTGTGAGCGTGGCTGCCCAGAAAGACGTGCTAGGGAGAAACAAGCAGGGGTGGGGTCAGGGGAGCGGACCTCCGGCCCTGACTCCTGCCCTCGTGCCCTCCACTCGCCTTTCCTGCATCCACCTTCTTACCCACGAAAACAGGACTGGACCCGATGGCCTCTGTTCTCTCCCAGTTCCGAAAGTCTCCTGTTGGGCCTCTAACATTTTAGTTCTCAGAAAAAAATAAAAGGTAAAAAAAATTTTCTTGGGTGCTCTGTTTAATTTACTCTTCTTGTCTAGCAATGAAGGAGTGTTATAGCTAAAACTTTATGAAAATGATACTAACACTGTTAGTATAACTAATATACTACTCATCATTAAAATACTACAGAAATGATAGCACTGCCCGTTCGTGCTCAAGATGGGTCTCCACGTGATTTTTCTCTAGCTTACTCTTGTCGCTCTATTCTCTTTAGGGCGGTCGGATGCTGTGTGCTTGGGTTGCTGGGGACTTTCACTCACTTAGCATACGTCTTTAAAACTGCTATCTAGCACAGAAAGGACTACAAAGGCCCTTCTTCTCCCTCTGTCGCCCAGGCTGGAGTGCGGTGGCATGCTCCTGGCCACCACAGCCTTGACCTGCTGGGCTCAGGCGATCCTTCTGCCTTAGCCTTCCAAGTAGCTGGAATTACAGGCGCACACTACCATGCCCAGCTAATTTTTTGATTTATTGCAGAGACGAGTTCTCACCAAGTTGCCCGGGCTGGTCTTGACCCCACAGGCTCAGGCAATCCACTTGTCGCAGCCTCCCAAAGTGCTGCGATTATAGACTGATAGACTGAGCCACTGAGCCTGGCCCAAAGGTCCCTCTTATGTGATTTCTTCAGGATACGAACTTTGTAGGTTTAGATGATATTTATTACAGTGTTAGGGAAAAGCTCTGTCTGTAAGTGACCTTTCTTAAGAATGGCATGTGAAAATTAAGTTTTAGAAATTTTTGGAAGTAAAGCTTTTTTGTCTGAAAAGAAAAAGAACTTTTAAAACTAAGTATACAGACTTCCTCTTGCATATGGTGGCTGCCAGGGAAACTACAAATAGTAGTTGAATGTAGAGGGTTTTTTTTTTTAAAGAAGGACCTATGAATATAAAATGGCAGATAACTGAGCATTTGGAAATAAATTGATCAAATCAGTTTTATTTATAGTAGTGCTGGAACTGTTATTTTTTTAATTTGTAAAGAGTGTATACCTCTAAGAAATTAGACTACTTTGCCTGTGCTGTTTTGTACCATATTATAAATAAAAACTAATGTGGTACATAATGTTTTTGAATAAGGAGGTTGAGTGACCTTAAAAGTTGATTAAATCAGTTCATCTTAGGAGCAGAGAGGCCTTTTCATTGTGGGAAGGTAATTGCAGGGAACCTTCAAGAGTGGCAGAGAGTGCAGCCTCACAGATGGGCTTATCCAAGTGTGACGGTGCTGTCAGTCTTGTGAATTGCTTTTTGAAGTCATTTGCGTATTTGGAAGTTTAAGAAAGAAAAAAAACACCTCTCTAACACTGCTTCTGGTTAGCTCAGCTTGAACATTTGGTTTTTCTCAAGACTGAGACCTAATTAGTTCTTATAATATTTTGATTTTGAAAGAGAAAAGGTAAAGTATTCAATATTAGTGAAATTGGAAGATAATCAAGCAGTGTTTGTTACTTTGGCTCTTGTTAATGGTTTAGTCTAAACAGTTGTGTAGGGCAAGATGTTTATCTTGTCTGCTTTGTATTACTCAAAAAGTAGAGAATTCTCAGAAGTTCCCGATTAGACTTTAAAAACTGTATTAATAAAATAATATTACGCTTTTTAAATCACCAAGAGAAATATGTGAATGTCAAAAAGAAACTCAAAGTCTGTTCTAAAAATTAGTAAGTCTGAAGTTGGTAGCAGGAAAATAATTTCAAGGAACCACCCTGTTGCATGAAAATGTGTGTCGCCGTTGTTGTGGAAGAAGTGGGTGTGACTGAAGGTGAAAAACCAGAGCTGGGACGAGAGTGATATAGAGCGTCTGTGATATAGAGCTGGGACGAGAGTGATATTCAGCGTGGGGGAAGTGAAAGCATAGGGAGTCACTGGAGCGAGCTCAAGTTGTCCCTCTTGGAGGAAGGGAAGCTTCCTGGAGCACCCTGGTCATTGAACCGTCTCGTGGACCTCAGCGCAGGGCTCCTCAGCATCCGTACAGCCCGCCAGAGAGCCCGAGGAGGGTCTTTGTGGGCTGTAGCCTGGTCCAGAAAGTGTGGCTGACTGAAGACAACTGAGCCCTTACAGAGGGCACTGACAGTTTATGTTTTGCATGGAGATGGATGAGTAGCTGCCGTCTGCTGCCTGTTTGCAGGTTTGGGCAGGCAGGACCCTGGAATGTGGGGAAGGCTTTCTGTTTGGCAGTGTCATCTGGAGTTGGTTCCATTTTCAGCCACTGCTGTTCTTGCTTTGGTTTGGTTTCATGGCAGCTTGGGTTCTTGTGGATTTGCTCATCAGGGTAGGTTGTGGTGTGCATTTCAGGCCTGGGATCCTACAGTGGCTAGACCTGAAGGCAGGCCCGACGCGGCGATGCTGCGCACCAAGACCTGGGGCAGCAGCCGAGCAGGGACAAACGTCACGCCCAGACGGCACGTGTCCTCTACCTGCTGCTGCTTCTCTCCATTCAGTTAGCCCACGTCTTAGTGTCTAACCTGTCGCTGTGCTTGCTTCAAGTCAGAGACACAGATGGATGCCACAGCCTTTGCCCTCCAGGGCTCCGGGGTTGGCAGGCAGACACAGGAGCAGACCCCACGTGTGGCGATGCGGACGATAAGTGAGCTAGCTCCAGGGCCTCGTGCTGGCGTGGGCAGAGGAGCGGTGTGCTCCGGAGGGCTGCTCGGGAAGGGATATGGAGTAGAACGAGCTGGGAGTGGAGCCTGCATTTCTGTTTCCCGAGCTGGAGCGCGCGTCTGTCATCGGGACAGGACCAGCACTGGTTAAGCTTAAGGTGTGGCACTGAGTGGGATCGATGTCTTCCTGCTGTTCCCGCTTGCTTCCTCAAACCATCGGCGAAGCTTTGGAGGTGCAGGGCAGGAAGGATCGTGGCTAGAGAGAGTGGAGTAGGCAGACACAGGCAGGCAGACGGAGAGACCACAGCTGCGGGGCAGGGCCTGGAGGTTCTTGATGATGGCTGGAGAGAAGGTTGAGGGTGAGGAAGCAGCGGGAAGATGGGTGTGCCACCATCCGGATGAAAAAGGCACTCTTCACATCGGGAAATAGTAAATGGTGCAGCTTTTTTGGCAAGTCCTATAAAGGGGGCTGGTGTGGGTGTCTGGAGGAATCAGTGCGGTGGGCTGGGTGCTGAGGAGTTGGTGTGGATGTCTGGAGGAATCGCTGCGGAGTGGCAAATGGGATGTGAGGGAGGGAAGAGTAAAGGGTGACCACAAGGCTTCTGGCCCAAATAGCAGAGGCCTTGAGTTGCCGTTGACTGAAGCGTGGAAGACCAGAGCAGAGCAGGCCTGGGGAGTCAAGGTCGGTGTTGGACTCATTCAGCCTAAGGTGCTGTGCGGTATTGAGCGGTGATGGTGAGTTGGCAGCTGGACATGTGGGCTTACAGATCAGAGGAGAACTTGGACTGAAGTTGGGAATGTGGGGTCCTCCATGTGCCTGAGTGCTGAAAGGTGATGCCCAGAGGCCATGTAGAAGTCCCACAGAGGGTGGCCACCTGCGTCATGCACTGCTGATAGATCCTGCAAAATAAGTGTCGATCGCTGGCTCCGACCACACGTGGAGGTCATCGTGGAGGTCACGGAGACCATCACAGGCACTCTCTGTTTTATGCCGCCGGGGCTGAAAGCACGTGGCTTGCGTGGGTTTCGAACGGGGAGGAGAGGGAGTGGACTCAGCAAGTCTCAGCAGCTTTGCTATTGGGGACCCGGCAGATGAGCTCAGGGACGTGTGGTCAAAGAGGGTCCCTTTTGACGTCGTCATCACTGGTGTGAATTTGCGCCATTACAGATTGTGCTCCTGGTTGCCGCTGATGTGAGTGTGCGTCTGTGCAGACTCTGCTTCTGAGTGCTGCGTGTGACTGTACGTCTTGCTTGGAAGTGAACAGTGAGGCAAGGAGACAATGACCCGATGTCGGCTGTGCACTGTTGTTATTCGTTTGCAGAGTGGGTAAAAGTTGCAGGCTGGTCGTTGTTTTCTTGCGATTGGTGTCGTATACTTGCATTCTAACATTTAATTTACCATGATTATGGGAAATGAAGAAATATATGCTGATGAGATTTCTGGGGTCGAAGGCGAATCCGGCAAGCTTATTAGTGATAGTGCGACAGTGATATAATGATGCAGTATAAACAAAGAAATACATGTTTTATATATATAATATGTATTGTTTACAATCAGAATAAAAATACAAAGTGCAGGATGCTAGTCAGAGTGATGTCTGAGGCAAATACTGGATATGTTGCAACTTTCAGCTGTATTGTGAAAAAGGTGACGGTTTAGAAAAGACCACTTCACTTGTGCTTCATGACAGAAGTTTGCAGCAACTAGCTTCAGAATTTTTTTTTTTTGCCCGCCATCAGTATTAATAAAGTGAAAAATTTGCTGATCACAAGTGTGTTAATATATGAACTTGCACAGCATGCTCATACACTGACAGGAAATTTCCAGTAGAAAGAGAAAAAGAAGGCTTGAAAGAGAGTGGGAAAAGGTCCAGGAAGAAAGCCAATGGGCATGCGGGGTGGGGGGCGTTCAGTGCTTCCAGCTCACCCATCCACATGCTTCCCAGGTCCACCTGGACATCAAAATCCTGTGGGGTACCGATGCCTGGGTCCCACCCCTGACCAATGGAGTTGCTGTCTCCTAGCCCAGGGCCCACGGCATTGGCGTCTGCTTAAAGCCCTTCACGTGCATCACATGTGTGACCTGGAGTGGGCGGGAGGATGCCAGCCTGTGAGTCTGGGGGCTGCAGTTTGGCTAGATCAGCTCAAAGAGAGAGGAGGAAACAGGGCTGCAGGCCTCAGAAGAGGGTGTGACAGAGTTGCCTTGGAGAAAGTGGGAAGGATTTAACCGGGGACAGGAAGGTTGGCCAGGCCACATTGAGACTCGCTTTGAAGTTTGGTCATAACGTTCAGGTGTGACCCATCGTGTTCTCCATTTGCTTTGGGATAAGTGCAGAGTAGGAGAGAAGTGACTTTTCAGGGTTGGGGTTCTTGATATAGAGGGTTTCTAGTCAGAATTGAAATGTGAACACAACTGTTTATTTTCCAGCAGAACAGAGGTCCTTCCCAGTGTACCATCTTTATTT
>NW_007024913.1:11549-24677 GCF_000164805.1 Carlito syrichta
CCTCTCCCTCCCTCTTATACAAACAGGACTAGCTATGTTACCAGACTGGTCAAGGGGAAAGAGGCTTGCTTTGATTGTTTTGGGGTTGTTGATAACTTGGTTAAGACCTCCATACATTGCCTTCACCTGTAGTATATGATGGATCACTTATATGTGCTGCTTTTCTTCTAGAAACCTACATCTGTATTGGAATTTTACCGAGAGCTTGGACTGCCTCCAAAACAGAAAGTTAAAATCTTCCATGTAACAGATAATGCTGTAATTAAACCAGGTAATCTGAGGTTGGGAGAGGAGGGAAGTGAAAATACCCAAATATGTGATTTGTTTCGTGTCAGCCCTTTTAGTAAAGCTGAATCTAAAATACAGAGTCCTAAACACTTATTTTTGAAAACCGTGTCTGATTTAATCACTAGGTACAAACAAGTCTTTGTCTTTTTTAAGTGGAATAAGCTGCAGAGAAAGCTTTCTTTTTCATGAGTGGGGGAGGAGTACTTTTTTTCCTAACGTTGAGAGTCTCACATTCTGAAAGCCACATCCAAGAAATACACCGATGTCCAAGTCCAGAATTCACTGCTAACAGGCAGGCATTCTCTGATGTGGAGAACAGCAGGCTCAGGCATAGGTAGAAGACCTTGGCCAGCTGCAGCCTGCAACCGGAGAGACCATGGCGCTGCCATGCCAAGATACTTACTTTGAAATTCCCAAATCTTCTGCTTAATTCAAGGAATGTTAAAAAATAAGATCTGGCGCATCATCATATTTGTTCACGTAATTAGCAAAATACAGCATTCCGATGTCTCTGAGCTTCAGAAAGCTTCCCTGATCTCTTAAACTTGAGTTCTAGCAAGAAGAGAGTGGAATGATGTTTTTAGACTTGGTATATCTGAACTGAGTGTCTTGAAGTAAATACAGTTGCAACAGGCTTTTATTAGCTGGGGTGACAGGGGGTCTGCCTTGATATAAGGTAGAATTAACAGTAGCTTTTGAAGTTCAGATTTTGCAACTTTAAGTAAGGCAAAGTAAATGGAATTAAACTGACAAGTACAAAAATTTCCTGGGCCGTTGCATATTAGAGTGGTTTATAATGGGCACGTCCCACCTTTAGGTGCAAAGAGGCAGTTCCAAAGTATTTTGTTGTGTAAGCAACTTGTTCTGAAGCCGTCTTAAATATTCTCTTTGGTGTTAACATCCAACTTTCTTAGATCCTTTAGGAGAAAGATAAAAACTGAGTCCACATTAACTTTTGCTCTGGCCCAAACCATATGGAATTGTTTTCAAAAACGGTCAGATATCAGCAGATCAAGTTGTTTAGTCTCACAGAAATACAGTCACTGTTTTTTGCCCTATTATTTTTTAAATCAATGTTTTTGGTTGAAAATTCATAATTATAAACATTTATGTACATTGATGTTTTGATATTGTAGACAATATGGAATGATTAAATCCCTGTTTTTTTCTTAATTCAAGTTTTTTTCTGCCCATACAAATCCAGGTTGGGTCCTACCTTAAGGGAGTCTCCCCTCTGATATCTCACTGCCTGTATTTAACTAACTAAAGCAAGCTTTCAGTTACATTCTCTACTACATTGGTTCCTTATTTAATGATGTTAATGTTGTTTTTTCTTCATGATAATAAATTTCTTGAGGTCAGGGGCCATGTCTTAAAATTTTGAATTTACAGCTTTACATATTTGTAAGTGCCTGATAAATGTTTGTTAATTAATTGCCAAATAGTTCTCATAAATGTTGTTAATTGTAAATTCATATAAACAAAGCATTGTGAAGGGTTTCGATTTTTCACAAAGTTTTAAATTCTTTTAAATAGCAGTCCTCAAGTGCATTTAAGGTAAGATTTTATTTGCATACAACTAGTTTTGTAAATGTTTCTATATAAAATTGGGGGTATTTATGGTGGCAGTTTTTTGCTATCCCAGATATCTGGGTCCATGCTAGGAGAACTATATTTTGTTGGCACAATGAGAGTTCACCAAAAATCTCATATACATGGACATTACACATACTGTAATCATTACCTAGCTTATGAAGGACTGGACTTGGGTTCAAACCATTAAGCTTTCTGTGTCTCCAGTAGGTGCAAAATATTTTATCAGTCCCCAGTGTTTTTTGGTTATTTTCTTGTTTTTTTTTTCCTTATGTGAAATAGGAAAAATAGCTTTTCTTTTCTTTTTTTTTTTTTTTTTTGAGTCTGAGTCTCATTCTTTTGCCCAGGCTGGAATGCAGTGGCATAATCATAGCCACTGCAGCCTGACCATACTGGGCTTGAGTGATTCTTCCACTTCAGCCTTCCAAGTAGCTTGAACTACAAGCATGCGCCATCATGCACAGCTCATTTTTTGATCTATTGTAGAGATGCAGTCTTGCCATGTTTAGGGAGATCTTGAACTCCTGGGCTCAGGCAGTCTTCTTGCCCCGGCCTCCTAAGTGCTGGGATTATAGACACGAGCCAGCGAGGAAATATATCTTAATTCCATGTATCTGTCATTAACCAGAACAACCAAGAATCATGAGATGTGTGCATTACTAGCAAGAGTACTGTGACATCACAGAAGTCACTCATTTCCCCAGCACCACTTTGGCCTCTGGAGGCAGCAGCCACCAGAAGGCGTGGTCCAGTAGCTCACTAGCACCACTGGGCCCCATTGTTCAATCCGCACAGAGTCGGTTAAAAGACATGCTTGTCGAGTAATTTCATTCCTTGGATGCTTCTAGTGTCTCTAGTTGCAGAAGAGACTCTCCTGCCACTTTTGAAATCTGATAGCTAGTGTCCTTTCTGGATGTAGTTCAAGTGTGGTAAGCTGTAGCTGTGCTGACAATTTTGTATCGGCTTTTCATTTTCTTCCTCACAGGCACGCCTCTGTATGCTGCTCACTTTCGTCCGGGACAGTATGTGGACGTCACAGCCAAAACGTAGGTCCTCACACAGGGTCTCGCTTCCTTTTGCTTTTCTCATCCACAGTAAGTGAGCAGAGTGAACAAAAGAAGCCAGCTTTTCCATCGGCGGGTGGACGATGAATATCACTCGTGTTCATAATTCTATCTGAATATCACTTACTGTCCTGGTTTTAAATTTGCACTGAGCTAGTTGTGTGTGGAGAGTTTGCTTCTGGTTCCAGCTTTTAAGCTGCAACGTGTGTGTCTTACAAGGTGGCTCAGAGGAAGGTGCTTCCAGGCCCTGTAGAAGACTACATGCGGTTTGCTGGGGGTGGAGTTCTCCTGAGACGGTTGTGTAGGCTAGCTGCTGGCTGTTCTTTCCCGTTCCAGGAAGCAGTTACATGAGAAACATTCTGTGGTGTCTGTGACAGTGGTTGTTGTGTTTAAGCTTTTCCAAAGTATCTATAAAAGTTGCTATAACTGTGTTCAAAGCCCATTAGAAGCTGAAAGAAGAAATCACACCCTGCCTTTCCTCTTTAGTAGCAACAGATGATTCCTCTGCACTCCACTGGGAGACTTCTCCCAGCAAAGCACACGCTTTTTAATACTTAAACAAGGGTTTGGTTTGGTAGAAATCGGCATTCAGTTGTCATTCTGACAGAAATGCTGGGGCTGAGGCAGATTTCTCCAGGCAGTGGTATTTTTGGCGCTCTGGCTTTCTGTCACTCCCTGTTTGTGTCAGATGGCCTAGGGCAGTTCAGAACTGGCAACATTCAGATCTTGGGGAAGCGGCTTTTCAGACATTGGCTGAGGACACCTCGCTGCAGAATGAGGTGACCAAGCCCGTGGTGAGGTCGAAACTGGAGTGTGGGTCACTGGACGCACGTGACCTGGGCCAGCCTGGACCCCAGTGTCGGCAGTCCCCACTCCTGTTGTTCTCTCTGCTTGGATGATCCTGTCGCTTCCCTTGGAGCCTCGGTTTCCTCCTTTTCTTACACAGTGGTGTCTGCAGGGATTCTCCTCAGGGAACCCGTTGACCATCATCCACAGCTGCTTTGGGGCAGGCCTCTGATGGCAGTTACTGGGCAGAGCAGCCTCCGCCCACGGAGCCAGGTCAGCGCCGGCAGCGCCTGCCTTCACGCGGGCAAGTGCAGGCCGTTGCAAGAGCCGCAAGGGACCTCACTGGCCCTGCTTAGCCATTCAGAAGTGAGGGGGGAGAGATCGGGGCTCCCCTGTCGAGAGAGAGCAGACCAGTATACTTCTTTTCTTCCTGCATCCTGATTGTCATGAGCTTGTCCCTAGTTCGAGGACCCCGGAAACCCCTGTTTTCCTGGTAACTATGTTTGTTGTGCTTTTCTTGGTCAAGAACACAAGTTACTGGAGCTCTAAATCTTTGATTTGGCTAGTTGGGGAGGTGTGTGTGTTATGAATCCGATTATTTCGCTTTTTAATTGCTGAATGAACTACAACACAGTAATTCTGTTCATTTCACACAGTGTTGTGTGAATTTCATTATGTATTTTAAAGAATATACACCATATCCTGAGATGCCATACAAAGTCGAGTCCCTTAGCAGGAGGCAGTGGCTGGCCGTGTGGCTGGGCTGGGAGCCTCACTGTCCAGTGCCTGTGTTCAGTAAATGCTGCTGCTGCTGGGTTTCCTTGGCTTCTTCTTAAAATTGCTTTCTAGACTGGGCACAGTTGCTCAAACCTGTCATCCCAGCACTTTGGGAAGCTGAGATGAGAGGATTGCCTGAGCCCATGGGTTCAAGACCAGCCTGGGCAACATAGTAAGACCTCGTCTCCACAGGAAATCAAAAAAATTAGCCAGGCGTGGTAGCGTGCACCTGTACTTCCGGCTACTTGGAAGGCTGAGGTGGAAGGACCGCTAGAGCCTAGCAGGTCGATGCTGGGGTGGCCTTGAGCATCACTCCAGCCTGGGTGACGGAGTAAGACTCTAACTCAAAAAGAAAAAAAGCTTCATTCTAATGTCAGCCTCCTTGTGGGTATAAAGTGAAGAGGAAGTTTTCTTGTTTTGTTTGGAGGGCCTGTTCTTAGGAAATAAGACTGTGAAGCCATGTGTAGCCTCGGAACTAAACAGCAGTAAGAGTTGGGGGCATGACTAGCCTGGGTTTACAGTAGTGCCGGTCACTCTGGAGAAGAAGGGGTCTTGCACTTGAGACCACCCCTGTCTTATGGGCAGCAGTGAGTGTCTGTCTGACTCTCACTGTGTGATGCGGGGGGACTGCCCACACGTGTGCACGGTGATCGGGTGTGCACACCTTCTTATGCTGTTACCTGAAGGCAGGATGAATTGCACTTCCCTTGGCCTTTTGCTAAATGTCGCCGAAGACTGCAGCCCTCATAGCTGGTGTGCTCTTGTGCAGTAAGGCACATTTCAGCCCTTCTCGGGTGGCACTGTTTTGAATCTCCCGAGTGCAGCCTTGGATTCTCACCACCGCATTGGTCCTGGCTGCCGTGGCCTCTGACCCCTGTGCTGTGGTGTGTGCTGTGCACGCATTAGATTGCTTTTCTTTTTCCTCTTTAAACTCTTCTTCTCCCTCCTTGCCCTGAGGCTTCTTTTGGGGCTAGCTCCCCCTGCTTGGAACTTACATCCTTTGCAGGCAGTGAGAGTGTTTTTTTTGTGTTTACTGTAAATGAACCCATGGCCTCTTGGGCATTGCGCTGAGTCCTTGGGCTCTTATCACTGTGACTCACTGAGGGCCAGAGATTTGCTATCTTGTCCTCCATTTTCAGCCTCTGTTTTCAAATTTTAAACTTCTGGGCTCCGTCTTCTTGATTATTAATGTAAACACTGAAGAAAAAAATGGTGCAGTGGTGCGGCGACATGGTTAAGGGCGTGCTGAGAAGACATGGACTCGCAGGCTTATGCTCGGGGCTTTTGTGTTGCCTAGTGGACCGCTTTCCTCGCCTTCTGGTTGTTCCTTCTTTAATGCAAGGGCTGCTCCAGCACCTGCCTCCAGCAAAGATGAGTGAGATCACACAGAGGAGCCCTTAGCATAAGGCCTGGCACACAGCGAGTGCTCAGGCACGTTGCTGCTGTCACTGCTGTGTCTTTGCTGCTTTTTAATTCGTTTGGGTTTCAGAAGGAAACATCTGTGCCTTCCTTAAAATTAATAGGACACATAAAGCCATCAGGCATTCGCTTCTGGTGTTTTCTGATACATCAAGTTCTGCCTTCCTACTTTACAGTGTGTTTTAGGTAGCAAATCACTGGTCATATGAGTGATTATCAGTTAATCTAGGATTTGCAGAGTAGTGAAGATGCCCTTGAAATGGCACCTTGCCTCTCTGATTGGCTGGGCCGTTTTTACGTTTTTCCTCTAATCCACATCTCCAGAGGCAGGTGACCTGGGTGAATGTGTGGCCAGGTGCTTCTGTCTGCAGGACTTGACCTTGGGCAGCTGGCTCATCTTGTGTGGATTTAGATTTCATTCTCTTAACATGAGGGCGTGGGGCTAGATGATTTCTAAGGCTTCTTTCAGTTCTAGGAATCTGTTTCCAGGAAGTATTCCTTCAGTTTTTCAGGAGCATAACTCTTATCTGTGCTGATGAAGAAATAACTTGGGATGGTAGATTCCCCTGCCTGGCAGAACCATGGTCTAATCTGCCAAAGAATGTTACATGACTAGAGACCTTCAGAAAACCGTTATGTCCTTTCATGATGCTGCAGATTTGGTTATTTGAGTTTTATTTTCTGGGAAGAGCAGACTGCACTCAGGGCAGCAGATGCGATGTTCTGGGTTTATTTAGGACAGCCGGGAAGTCGAAGGAATCACTGCTCTTTGGCCCTTCTACTACTGGATGGGCTGGATTTGATGTCAAAAGAACTCTGTCCTGTGAACTCCCAGCAGTCTCTCATTGACAGAAATGTTCCCAGGTACTGATGGGAGGTTTGTGGTTCTTACACAGAAACCACACGTCTGCATTTTGGTCATGCGCCACACTTTTCCTGGAGGTTATAGCCACACAGCCCTCCGTGCCCGCTTCTGAGTGTATGTGAATGGGACACAGGGCATCGGGAGGTTCCACCACGACTGACGTGCGGGCTCGGGGGCTGTCCGTCACTGGTGTGAGTCGGTGGGAACGCACCGACTCCCCGGCTGCACAGGAACCCCTGGAGGAGCTTGCCTCTGAAAGGTCTTGGCTGTGCAGGCAGGTCGACGGCACCTTGCTGCGTGTGCCGGAGCGAGGAGAAACTGTGACGCGGGATGAGGGTACCTGTGCTGCGTTCTTCGTCCTGGGTTGGAAGCTCGTCAGAGGGAGACTGTGAGCTGACTGAAAGCCCTGTGTATGCAAGTGACTTATTTGGGCAAAACACGTTCTTTTTTGTTTTGTCTTGCTTTTTGGAATTTTTGTATTAAAACTAAGAACATTTGGGCAGTTTAAATCTAAAGCATAGTGAAGTTACTATTATGTCCTGTAAGAAACTAATTTGATATTGGCTTAGACCTCTGGCTGTTATATTCAACAGTACTTTGAAAGATTTCATCTTTGATGTGTTCTTGGTGGTTCTGTTTCTAAAGAAGCCCAATCCTGACTTTGGTTAGAAACTCAAAGGGTTCTCCATTTCCTGTGTTCAAACCTAATGTTTAACTGCCAGAGGCCAGCTCCGGGGGGTTCATGGGGACCCGAGAAGGAGGCGTGATGAGGCGAGGGAAGGAAGAGTCGTGACCAGAGTTTCTTTTCAGGCACTCTGGCACTGAAGCACAGCAGTGCTGATTTATTTATATCATAATTTTTGGCACACACTTAGCAGAAAGTTAACAGTAAAAGAAACAATTAACAATCAAAACATATCGAAACGATTGTATGACGTACTAATGATTTTACAATTCTTATGATTTTTGCGTAATTATACGATTTAATAATGTCTGCATATAAGAAGCTAGCTGTTCTTGGAAGTGGTAACTTATTAAAAGGGCAAGGTTAATAATAGTCAAAAGGTTAGCAAGTGGAAAGTAAAACTTATGCTTTATAAAGGTAAATAGTCTATATAGATATAAAGGTGTTAGGCATATAACCTTGATGTAGTTTAATTTAAAGGTCGCTGTCTGCGATGAGGCAGTGTCTTTATTTATTTATAGATACCAATCATTTCAGTTTTTACTAAGTGCTGACCTTTGGGTTTTAGAAAGCAGGCACCACGGGCGCCCACTGCGTTTTATTTTTTCCTATAAAGATAAGTTTTTCTACTTAACATGTCTTTCATCTATCCAGACTTTTCTAACCATATCATCATCATATGTACCTGTATAAGGTAGTGGAGGGTCAAGCCATTCTAAGTTTTGCATACTACTCTTTCCTCTAGGTGCCCACCAATTCTACCATTCATATTATATAGCCTTTATGGGGGCCTGCTCTAACAGTTAGCCAGGGTTTGTGATATTGTTTCAAAGCTTTAAACTTGTGGCTACTCTGGTGTTGTTTGTATGGCTTAACTGTGTTTGCTTTAGTTTGTACCTCAGTTTCTGTCATTTCTCAATACCATAGTTTTAACATAAAGTAGAGCAGTTAAAAGTACACTTTGTCACAGTAGGTTTTAGAGTAATTGGTTGGGTCATTGTGACCCGTTGGGTTGCTATTTACATTTCCTGAGGCATGGCATGGCGAAACATTAGCTGCTTTATTATTGACATTATAGATGCTGTAATCCTTAACTTTAGTCACAGCGTTCTTTCCCAAGGGGAGATTTAATCATATTATTCCTGTGACCATGAGTCACAGGACATTCATGTAGAACTTTCCTCAAGACTTTCCACGGGGCTTTGCCACGCGCACGGATCCTTCTGGGACTTTACCTTACAGAAGGGTGTCTTCATTCGGTTCCCATGCCGAGCCTCCGCCATTTAACCACAACAGAGAAGGAGATTTTAAGCCAGTGGTTTCTTCTCCTCCCCACCCACTTGCATCTACTAAGCATAAAAATATAACCTGATCTTGGAGCATCCTTAGAAATCAAGAGTCCACTCTCCTTGTGGTACTCAGTTACTGGTTTTCTGAGAGATTGTGTACAGGTCACTCAAACTCCTCACAGCATAAATCAGCTGAGAGAGAGAGTCACACGTAGTTTGGGCATACCCATTGACCCGGCCTGGCTGTGCGATGGCCAGGCAAGGGGGACAGCATATGCCAGAGTGAGTCGGAGTCCCTGCAGGCCCTAGCTCCCTTCCCAGGGGCTGGGAAAATCTCGGTGCTCTCACATTCTCCTGAAGAAGAGAAAGGAAAAGAAACAACTGGGAAATGGTTCTTCTTGAGAAGCCTAAACTCACAGTATGGATTGTGATGTTTTTTAAAAAATAACCATTTAAAAATATTTTGTGGATGACACCTTGATAAACGACACTTTTGGTCCTTGTTTTCATGGCCGTAGTTGAAAAGATGGGCAGTGAGTGAGAAGGGTGTTTGAGGCAGAGGGACAGAGTGGGCCAAGGCCTGGAGTGGGGCTTATTTCGGGACTCGGGGAGTCATCTGCTGCAACCGGGACTCGCCCGTGTTTGAAAGTCAGGTCGGGCCGGTTGCAAAGGCTTGTGTGCGCTGAGCTACAAAGGGACCGGGAGCCATCTGAGGCGGGGGTTTCCTTTGCTCTTGTTGCTCCTGCTGCCGTTTGCTTCTTAAAGCAAAGGACAGGCTTCTGTGGTGAGCCGTCACCATGGAAATGTCACTTTCCAGGCTCTGAAGGGACAGCTTGGGGAGGGGAGAGGTTTGGCTTCTGTTGCAATAGCACAGGGCAACATGTCAGGGTCGCAAGACTGCACTTGTGCCCTCCTGAGTGTATGCAAACAGAGCAAGAAAGAAAAACAGTAACGGAGTGACTGAGGCGTGGCTGGTGCGTCTACGGAAGGGGAGGCTGGCCCAGGTCTCGCCACAGGACAGGGGAGCGGACCTCCGGCTTCACTAGCAGCCCCAGGAGTCCACACCTGTTCTCTCAAAGGGCAGGACAGGAAGTGCCTTAGGTTGTGCAGGCATGATCATCTCTGTTGCCCCCGAGAGAAGTGCTGGTCCTGCCGCTGGGGCGCTGAAGAGTAGCTGGCAGTTGTCCGTGAAAGGGCCTGGCTCTCTTCCACTAGCACTTCACGACAAAGCAGCCGTGGTTACTCCAGTGGGACGCCAGCCCAGGCAGAACTCCAGAGTACTGGGAGGCAGGAAGCCAGGGAGAGAAGGAGCTGCGGAGGGGAGTCAGGAAGGAGGGAAAGAAATGGGGAGGGAGTGACATCATGGAGGGGGTGAGAAAGGTGGGCAAGAAGGAGGCGAGGGAATGGTCACGTGAAGGGGTGACGATGGAGGGTAGGAGCGGGGCGCCTCTTCTGGTCAAGAGGACCGTGAGCTGGGAACACGTTGTGACGGAGTTACTGCTTTTTCCAGATTGTCCTGGTGGTGTGGTGGTTTTGTCCTTTAAAGGGATCCTTGTTTGGGGGAATCTGTACGGATGTCTGGATGAAATGAGTGGTGTCCAGAGTGTGCAGCTGTGAGGGGAGAGGAGTGATTGAGACTGAATAGACTTTGTGTGGGTCGCTGCTGGACACTGGTCATGGACTCCTGGGATTTCTTGTATCCGGCTCTTGATGGCTCTTGAATAAGTCTTAAAATTTGCATAACCAGCTGTTTGTTTTTGTTTTTGTTTTTGAATTGGAGTCTCACTCTGATGCTCAGGCTGGAGTGTAGTGGCACGCTCACAGCCACTGCAGCCTCGACCTGCTGGGCTCTGGTGATCCTTCCACCTCAGCCTTCCAGTTAGCTGAAACTACAGACGCATGCCACCACGCTCAGCTAATTTTGTGACTTATTGTAAAGGTGAGGTCTCACCAAGTTGCCCCGGCTGGTTTCGAATCCCCGGGCTCAGGCAATCCTCTCAACTCAGCCTCCCAAAGTGCTGGGATGACAGGCTGAGCCACTGCGCCTGACCGAGCAGTTGTTTTAGTAAGAGACTTGAGTTTGGAATTAGTGGATTGACCCTGGGGTGAGTTCCCGAGAGTCATCGGAGAAGAAGCTCAATTGTAGAGGGTGAGTGTGGGTGAGAGGGGGAGAAGGGAAGAGGGACACAGGGGGCAAGGGAGAAGCCCCTGGCCCGGGAGACAGGGGCGGGGGTCTTAGAGGTGGTCAAGTGGGTTTAAACACAGCTGTCGTAGCATCCACCTTAAGGACATCTCGACCACCAGGCAAGATCTGGATACCCAGATGAGTGTATCCAGAACCAAGCAGTGAACAGCAGTTTCCCACAGTCAGGAAACGCACGTGATGGGAGTACGTGAGATCCTTGTGCTGGTGGACACTTGGGCGTTTGTTACCACATGACGAGGGGGTGAAGCGCCCGTGTGGGGTGCTCCCTTCTGCAGGATTCTTGGTCACTCCTACAGGCATCTCCTGCCGTTCTCGTGGCATCTTCTTACCTGAAAGGCAGGCTCTTGACAACACTCGGAAACGGAGGGTGGAGGAGAGGAGGTTGGCCTCCTCTTCCCATGACACAGGAGGCCAGCACCACGTGGTGCTCTGCCTGCCCCACGCTGAGCCAGGGCAGTGGGACACACCAGCCTGCCCATGTGCTGAGCATGTGCTGGGGGCACAGCTGAGAAGCCTGGGCAGTGCATTTCTTAGTCAAATGGTGCCTCTGGGTGTTTTGATAGATTTTTGGTCTAAGAAGTATAGATGCTCTAAACAACATACATGTTTATGTTTTCTTAATTTTCAAATAGCTCTCACTAAAGGCGGGATTTCTGCCATGCTGTTTTTTCTGGTTTGAGCTTTCCGTTGCTTGATATTTTTATGCTGTCATTCATTAAAAACTGCAGCAGGAAAGGGGTGAGGGCATGAGACACGTGTGTTGTATGTTGTGTGCTATTTTTAGTAACATAAAGAGTTTGTTTTACGCGACCTGTGAAAGCCTTGTATTTGGAACGTGCCTGGACGTGCTCTGCATAGATGCGTTCATTTCTTGCTTTTGGTTTATGTGGGTTCCCAAGTTGGCGACAGCGGGGGAAGTTGCGGTGTAAACACTTGTGCCTCCGGGGATCAGCAGGCAGGCACTCTGGAGTCCCTGATCTGAATTCCACTGTTGTTCATCATGTTCGTTGTGTTTTATCCTTTTGTTTAAAGGTTATTAAAGAGGTTCGCATTGAACACGGTATAACTACATGATGTATTCTAGAGCGAAATTGAAAACAATCTGTAATTAGCCGACAGATAATTTGCATTTGCAGTATATCGCTTTCTATCTTATAATTTCTTACTCCTAACATGAGCTAAATTATATTCTGTAATTTACCTGGCGTGTATTTTATTGGTGTGTGCACTCGCGCTCTCTCTTTAAGGAAAGGATGAATCAGTCTGAGAACACGGAAGGTCCCAGTAAACGTTCTGCCAAGAAAGCAGTCAGTAACCTGTGTTAGGGTGTGGTATCCGTAGAAGGAGCTCACCGAAGCTCGGTGTTGCCAGGCCCTCGCTGCTTTTTTCTTCTGCTGTTTACCAAGTGGTCACAGAAGCTCAGGTGGCTCTTTAGGCGTTTCCTTTTTATTGTAAATTGCCAAGCATTTTACTTTACAAGTATGTTCTAAAAATTCAGTGTTAAGTGGAAATATTTGTTAAATTTCTGAATTGCAACTTCAGTAAAATATGAGGGAGACCCAAAAAAACCTGTAATTTATTTACAGGAAAACTTTGTATTCTTACATTTTCAAACTTCATTCACCTTCAAAGTACTCTTTCTTTGATGCAGTACACCCACCGAGATGCTTTTTCCACTGCTCAAAACAGTTTTGAGCTTGTCAATTTTGATGCCTTTTGGTACTTCTGCCATTTTTGTTTGTTTGTTTCACCTCTTCCACATTGGCAAAACATTTTCCTTTGAGTCCTTTTTCATCCAGGGAAACAAATCAGTCACTTGGGGTGAGATCGGGTGAAAAGGGAAGGTAGGGCATGGGGTCATGCTGTTTTGGTAAAAAACTGCTGAACACTCAGGCAGAGTGGGCAGGTGCACTCATAAGTCACTCATCTTGAAATCAGCAAGCACTTCGAAAGAATCTCATAAGAAAAAAACCTGGGCTTGGTGGCTCAGCCTGTAATCCCGCGCCTTTGGGAGACCGAGGTGAGTGAATTGCCTGAGCCCGCGGGTTCAAGACCCGCCTGGGCAACTTGGCGAGACCTCATCTCTACAATAAATCAAAAATTAGCCGGATGTGGTAGCACGCACCTGTAGTTCCAGCTACTTAGAAGGTTGAGGC
>NW_007024913.1:24850-69469 GCF_000164805.1 Carlito syrichta
AAAAAAAAAAAAAAAAAAAACCCCACTGAAGCTGAATGCAGCCTGTCACAGCACTGCCAGCTGGTACACTCGTGGGGAGGCCGAGGGGTTCCTCGTGGGGAAGGCTGTACAAGGGGCCTGTCTTCCAACAAACAGTTCCGTGGTTTTTGGGGTCTCCCTCATATGTGATTATCATAGGTTCTCTTCTTTTTTTGAAAGGGGGATTTATTGAGAAGAGTTCCCACAGTGAGAGGGGACCCGAGGGGGTTACCTGGTTCTCTTCTTAAATGTTAATTTCTTTGCAAAATTAGGTAGTGGGTTTTGTATAATATATATTTCTATGTTTTAGTTCTTTGATTCTACACATAATGTACAATTGCTTTTATATTCTTGTATTATTCATAGGGGCTTTCTTCAGTCAGTGCTCTCTGATCATTCTTTGCTCAACGTATAGCAAAGTCCTCGTGGAAATAAGGCACTTTTCCCTCTCTTATCCTTTTGCTCTTTGTAAATTTCCTGAGTAATGCACCGTCTTCTATTTAATAATAGCTAGCTCTGTTGGGGTTAAAGAACACTACGTTAGAAATACGTTGACATATTATCTAGTGTGAGGTAAAAAGATCTTCATCTTAAGGGAATAATAATATGTCTGGACACAGTCTTATCATTCCTTCTAGTCCTTTAGTTGTGTCATTTGTTCCGGTATATTCAGAGACACTTTTAACGTGCTTTTTAATTGGCACATTGCCTTCGTGGGTATCTGTGGGGGACACTTTGATGTCTTAGTGCATGTGTATGTTGTCTAGTGAGCATGTCGAGTGGTTAGTGCGTTCATTATTCATGCATTTATCATTTCTTTGTGGCGGGAACACCCAACAGCCTCCCTTCTGGCTATTTTGGAGGACAAGATGCCTGACTGTTAGCCACAGTCACCCTGCTGAACGCAAGAACGCCAGGCCCTCCTCCTCCTGTCCCGCTGTCACCCAGGAACCCAGTGCCCGCCGCTGGCCTCTCGCGTCCCCACAGCCCTCCCTCCTCCTCTCTGTTCCCGTGGCTGCAGGTCTCTGGAGTCCACGCCAAGATGAGGTCGGGTTGTCCTTCTTGTGTCCACCTCGCTTCACTCAACAGATGTTCTCAGAGTACACGCGTGCCATCCACGGTGACTGGACAAGACTCCCTGTGTGGCCAGCCACTTCACACACCTTGTGTCTACACAGCGCATTTTCCTTGTCTGTGTGCCTGCTGCTGGGCCCTAGGCTGCCTCTAGGTCCCGGCTCCGTGAGTGGCACTTGGTGAGCACGGGTGCAACGTCTCCTGCACGCCTGTGCTGCCTCTGCACACACCAGCCAGGGCCTGCGGGTGTGTGTGGGCATGCTCCCGGCGTTCCAGGGAGGCTGCGTGTGTTCTCCGCAGAAGTTGTGCCCATCCACACCTGTCTCCTTGCTCACACCAGCACGCTCCTTTGTCTTTCTGATGATGGCCATGGTGGCTGCGGTGAGCTGAGTCGCCATGTGTTCTGATCTGTGTTTCCCGAGGATTGGCGACGGTGAGCATGCTTCATTCACCTGGGGGCCGTTTGGGTGTCTTCTTTTGAGAATGTTTGTTATGGTCTTTCTGTCCCTTTTTGAATTGGGCTGTTTCATTCTAGTTTATGTAGTTTTAGCTCCTTTGCAGTTGTTTTAGTTGCTCGTGTCTTGGGTATTAACCCCCTGTCAGAGGCACAGTTCAGGTATTTCCTCCGACTCTCCAGTGTCTGCACCCTGCTGATTGTTTCCCTTGCATACACAAAGCTTTTAGTTTGATGTCATTCCACTTGTCTGTTCTTGCTTTGGTTTCCTGTGCTTTTGAGGTCTTACTTAAAAACTCCTTGTCCAGCCCAACACTGTGAACCATTTGTCCTGTATTTTCTTCTGGTAGATTCATAGTTTAGGGTTTTATAGTCGAGTCTTTAATGCATTTTGAGTTGATTTTGTATCTAGTGAGAAATAAGGGTCTAGTCTCATTCCTCTGCGTGCGGATATCTAATTTTTCCAGTGCCATTTACTGAAGAGACTATCTTTTTCCCAGTGTGTGTTCTTGGCACCTTTGTGAAAATCAGTTAGCCACCATATATGGATTCATTTCTGAGCCCTGTTCTGTTCCACTGGTCTTTGTGTCTCTCTTTATGCCGGTACCATGCTGTTTGGTTACTGTGACTATGTAGTATGTTTTGAAATCAGGTAGTGTGATGCCTTCAGCTTTATTCTTCTTGCTCAGGATTGCTTTGGCTGTTTGGGGTCTCTCGTGGTTCCCTGTGAATGAAAGGACTGCTTTTGTATTTCCATTAAGAATGTCATTGGTATTTTGATACAGATTGCATCCAGTCTGTAAATCGCTTTGAGTAGTATGGCCATTTTAACAATTCTTCCAGTCTGTGGACACATGATGGCTTTCCATTTACTTGTGTCCACTTTCGTTTCTTTCATCACTGTTTTACAGTTTTCAGTGTAGAGATCTTGTATCTCTATTATTAAGTTTATTCCTAGGTGTTTAATTTTTTGTAGCTATTGCAAATGGAATTATCTTCTAGATTTTTTGTTCAGATAGTTCATTGTTAGTGTGTAGAAGCACTGCTGATTTTTGTGTGTTGATTTCATGTTCAGCACCTTTACTGAATTTATGAGTTCTAACAGTTTTGGGTGGCGTCTCTGGGACTCCTTATGCATAAGATTGTGCCATCTGCAAACAGGAACAGTTTGACTTCCTCCTTCCAATTGATGGCTTCTCTTTCTTTCTCTTGCTAACTGGCTTTGTCTGAGACTTCCAGCACTGCGTTGAATAGAAGTGGTGAGAACAGGCATCCCTGTCTTGTCCCTGATCCTGGAGTAAAGGCTTCCCTTTTTTTGCATCCTATGACATCGCTGTGGGCGTGTCACTCATGGCCTCTTGTGCTGGGGAATGCTCCCTCTGCACCTAAGTGGTGCGTTTCAGAGTCAGACTTCAGTGCTGCCCAAGCCCCTGTGTCACTGAGTGTCACCCGCACTCAGTGATACCATTTAAAAATGGAAAAACTACTCTGATTTTATTTGCCCATTCGCTTCCTGTTCAGCTCTGACACTAAGACCTACCTGGTTCCTCCAAAAGAAAGCCTGTCCCGCACATAGAGTGTTGCTAGTTCAGTCCTCTGTTGTGCTGGCGTCTAATGCCCAGCGATGCCCCTAACACGCAATAGCTGGAGATGGCAGACGTGCTCTGCCTTGTGGTTTGTGTGGCGGGCATCCTGACCTGCCTCGCCCAGGCGCCCCGGCTCAGGCCTGCAGCCTCTTGGGGATCCCTGGGGAGACTCTGCCTCTACCCTCGTCACAGGCGCTCGGCAGGCCCGGTCTCACGTGACGGCTGGAGACGTGCTTGCCGTGCGCCTCCCTGGAGGCCGGTGGCTTCTGTCACAGCCTGGTGAGCAGGAGAGTGCCACAGCGGAAGCTGCAGTCTCTTTGTGCCCGGATCTCAGAAGTGATGGCGCATCACTCTTGCCATATTTCATTTTGGTTTTTGAATTGGCGTCTCACTCTGTGGCCCAGGCTGGAGTGCAGTGGCACGGTCACAGCTCATGGCAACCTCAACCTCCTGGGATCCAGTGGTCATTTTGCCTCAGCCTCCCGAGTAGCTGGGACTACAGGCGCGTACCACCATACCTTGCTGATATTTGTATTTTTTGCAGAGATGAGGTCTTGCTGTCTTGCTCGGGCTGGTCTTGAACTCCTGGGCTCAAGCAGGCCTCCCACCTTGGCCTCCCAAAGTGCTGATACTTACAGGCATGAGCCACCACGCCCGGCCACCATATTTTATTCATTAGAAGCACAGCACTGGCTCACGAGCCCAGACCCAAGGAGGAGGATTAGCAAGAGCATGAGTACCAAGAGGTGGGGACCTTGGGGTCCATCTTAGTGGCTGCCTGCCTTGTCTGTTGCTAGTGCTTGGGGACTTGTGGGACTGCACCATTTTCCCCACATCATCGTCACGGGATGAGGGTGATGGGCTCCCTGTTCAGATAACTTTCCCTGTGCTGAGCTTGCTGCCGTCCCGCAGTCTTGAATTAGTTATGTTATGTAGAATTAGAACTCCAGGAAGGGGTGCAAACCGGGCCAGAGATAAAGGAGTGTTCCTCTGCTTTTTTCCTCGTGCTGCCTTTCTGAATTATTTAGATAAGAGACGTTGTTAAAACTCTGAGGTGCTACCGAGACAGTATACAGTTGGGAATATTTTGTGCTTGTGCATTATGTCAATTCTGCATTTGTTTTGTTCAGCATTGGTAAAGGTTTTCAAGGCGTCATGAAGAGATGGGGATTTAAAGGCCAGCCTGCCTCGCATGGTCAGACGAAAACCCACAGGAGACCTGGAGCCATTTCAACTGGCGTGAGTATTACCGCACACTCCTTTTGCAGCTGGCAGGTAGCGTCTGCACATGCAGTGGTCAGTCCGTCCTGAGACCAAGTCATGTGAATCTCGCTGCCTCTGGGTGGGCCAAGCGCTTGCCTCCCTTTCGTGGGCCCGGCCCCCCGCACTGCCAGAGCCAGGCTTGAATTGTTTCGTCGTGCCCCGCGTGCCTGCACCCAGTGTTCCCAGAACCCTGAGGCCGGCACTCCCTTTCCCTTCTCTGCCTCCTGTCCTTTGCTCTGAAGCTGACTGCTGAAGAAAGGGTGGACTGTAGAATGGGCCTTGGGAAGGTGGCTGTTCCCGCCTGCAGGCTCGTACGAGTGTCCGAGATTGTCTGAGCGCAGGGTGGGCGAGGCTGAGCTGCTTGGTCAGTTGGGAGCATTAAAGGCGTTGCGGCTCCCGGCGTTTTCCACTTCGGGCGGGTTTATTGGGAGAAATCCCATCGTTAGTCAGGGAGCATCTGTAGTTTGGTTTTATACTCTGAGTCCAAGATAAAAATACACTGTGTACAGTGTTTGATTCTAGGTTTGTTTCTCGAAGTCGTATCTACTAGCATCACTGAAATACTTTTTGTGAATTATAGGATTGAGCAGATAAGTAAATATATGGACAGTGGGAGCCAGGTTTCTCACTATCAGAAAAGGGTATCGAGGCATGTAAAGGGGGGCGTAGGGATGAACCCCATAGTGCTGCATTTGAATTAAAGGGGTAAGTGTGCATGCATTGTGGGGCTGTGCACATGTGCTCAGAGGGAGAGAAGTAGGTGGAGCTGGGAGGGGTGTGTGTGTGTGTATGTGTGTGTGTGTGTCAGCTCTGTCTGCTGGAACATTTTAGTCACGTTAAACTCAGTGTTTGTCACAGAATGTCTTTGTAGAATGAATAAGAGTGATGCTCAGTCGGCAGCACTCAGAGTTGGCTTTCAAACCCTGTTGGTTCCATATTAAGCCACTCTGATTCCACAGTGAGCCATGTCCACCCGTCCCCTGTTGATGTGAGGGCGGCTGACGGGTGAGAATTCCTGTGTCCTGAGCAGCGTTCCCATTTAGACGCAGCTCAGATTTGCTTCTCCAGACGTAGAATGCTGCCTGTTATCAGAGCCACAGAGACTGTGGGGCACTGTGGAAGTTATGTGACTCAGAGATGCCCAGGGCCAGAAGATATAGTGTCCTGAGTGCTGGCTCGGCCCTTTAGTCATTTGGCCAAGGAGGGCAGGGGTCGGCCGCCCCAGCAGCAGGCATGAGCCAGAGCTGTCGGCCAGAGCCGTCGGGAGGAGAGGGGTGGAACGGGCCAGGTGTATGCGGTCTATGAGCTTTGGTGTGACGTGTGGGTGACCTTTTCCTCTTTTACTTCTCCGTCAGTGGTAGGGCAGTTGCTGCTCTCTTGCTGCTGAGTTTTTCTCTTAAACCTGTTTCTTTGTCTGTGTTTATTTTGTCTAGGCTCATTTGGAAAGGGAATCCTCTCAAAGCAAATATGTCCAAGTCCAAATTTAGTTCCTTACTGGGGCCTCGTAGAACAGGGAAGAAACAAAACATCATAATTTCTCTCGTTTGCATTGTGTTTAACCAGTACTGTTTGAAACTGAGAGTACCTGAAAGTGTCGACTCTGGTTTTCTCACTTAGGATGTTGCCAGAGTCTGGCCTGGAACTAAAATGCCTGGAAAGATGGGAAACATAGATAGGACGACCTATGGACTGAAAGTAAGTCTCTCGTGGGGTTCTTCGGAGCCGCCCTGTCCCCGTGCAAAGGCACCAGGGTGTGGAGTCAGCGTGTGTCCGTGTTCCAGCCTCCTAATAGGGTTGTGGCTGCTAGGGGATATAGAACACGGGCATGGGTGTGTGTGTGGGAGTGTGTGTGTGCCTGTGTGTTATGGTCACAGTGGTGGTGGTGGTAGCGGAAGCATGTGTTCCAAGCCATGGAGAGTGCAGCCATCGACGAGAACATTCATGGTCTGTTACTGGACCTGGAAGATGTCCGCAAGATATTGTTGCATGACAAGGTAAGATTCAGGGCATGAGGTGTCATCCTCCTTTCTTGTAAACGAGGGGACAAGAACCTCCCTCCGCAGGTGTATTGCTGCACTGTGAGAGAATCACAGGTGAAAGGTGGTCTACCCGGTGGTCCTGGGTTGTGGCAGGTGTGGGTGTGTGGAAGCAGCTGTGGGAGAGGAAGGCAGACGGGGAAGCAGCAGCCCCAGAAAGACCCTGCAGCAGCCTCCGTTCCCTTGAAAGCACCTGCTTAAAGGGGCGGCTACCTGCAGTCTCCAGCTTCAGCAGCGTGTGGGGCATCTAAGTAAAGATGCATTGTGCTGTAAGTGGGTGCTGTGTGATGACGTTTTTATTCAAACAAGCACCCGGTGTGTGTATGTGTGTATATGTATGCATATGTGTTTCAAAGTGTCGGAAGTACAGAGAAGAAAGTAAGGCACTGGTAAGAACAATGCCCAGAGATACTTTCTGGCAACATTTTGGGACACACTCTCCTGGTCTCTATTCTTGCTGTCTTTTATTTATGAATTTTGACTGGTAGAAGTATTTCAAATTTTATGTAATTAAATCTGAGAACGTAGCCGGGCTCGGTGGCTCAGCCTGTAATCCCATGCCTTTGGGAGGCTGAGGTGAGTAGATTGCCTGAGCCCACGGGTTCGAGACCCACCTGGGCAGCAAGACCTCATCTCTACAATAAATCAAAAAATCAACTGGGCGTGGTAGCGCATGCCTGTAATTCCGGCTACTTGGAAAGCTGAGGCGGAAGGATCGCCGGAGCCCAGCAGGCGAGGCTGCAGTGGCCGGGAGCACTCCAGTCTGGGCGACAGAGTGAGACTCCAACTCAAAAAAAAAAAAAATCTGAGAACGTGCCTTTCCTCCTGCACTTTTGTATGTGTCAGACACCTTGTCTGTACTTTGTGTTTGGGGGGGGGTGACTTCCATTTCTGTTGTAGTTGACACATACCTATCATTAGATGTGAGCTGTGGGCCAAACGTAACTTCCTCTCCAAATATTTTATTTTCACAGTGCCCTTCTGTGAAAGTTGCTCTCCACGTGTGATCTGTTTGAGGATCATCTGCTCAGCCACTTGTTTTAGAAATCAGACCCAGAGAGGTTGTGGCTTCTCTTGCTTCTAGTTAAGGAAGCTAGCATTCACTAGAAAGGAAATAAAGCTGAACCTCCACTTGCTGTTCTTGGTGGTACCAACAGAGTGTGCTGAGGTGCCCAAGCTGTCCTGATCATTCAGCCACCTTTCCATGTGAGAGGAGAGTTTCCTGCCCATGTATGTGATGGTCTTACAGTAAAGTCATCTGTAGAATGTGAAGCTTTTCAACTCTTATTCCACATTTTGAAGGGCTGAAAGGATGATTATCTCACAGGCTACTTACATCCTTTGCTTTTAGTGACATACTGCTGTAATACAAGCATATTCTCAAATTTTAAGTTTGGCTTTGTTTCATGCTTCAGGTGTGGAGAATAAACACAAAGCATGATATAATCTATGTAAACGGCGCTGTACCTGGACATAAAAACTGCCTGGTAAAGGTAAGTGTAGCTGCTTCATTCACTTCTCTCGTCAATGAGGACACGTGCCATAAATTCTCCTTTGACTCACATATGTGGCCTGAAAGCAAGTGGCTGTTTTTCCACATGTTCTCTGCTGAATCTTTCTGCTCCTTGGTAGTGAAAAAAAAAATGCACAAAATAACCCGTATCCTGAGTCTGTAAAACCGAGGACCTGTAGAAAGGGTAGGGCAAGGGAGCAGAAAAATCTTCAGGCATATAAGAAGGATTTTAGGGTAACTCTTGCCAAGATATCAGTCTTTCAAAAAAAAAAAGGAGAACATTTATTTTTGAAGAGCCCATCTGTGGATGAATGGATAAAGAAAATGTGGTCTGTGCACACGATGGAAAGCAGTTCAGCCCTAAAAGAATGCAGTGCTGCTGTGTGTGGCAACATTATGTTCGGTGAAGTAACCGGGCACAGTACACAAATACCACATGACCTTGCTTGTGTGGGACCTGAAAGAGCTGGTCTCATAGAAGCAGAGAGCAGAATGGTGGTTGCCAGAGGCTGAGGGGAGGGAGCAGGGAGGGGCACAGGGCAGGGCTAGTCAACAGGTACGAAGTTAGAGTGAGTCTGGTGTCGGGAGGGCGAGTAGCATGTTATGTGTTTCAAGATAGCTGGAAGGGAGGATGCTGAGTGCTGCCACCACAAAGAAGTGATCAGTGTTTAAAGCGGTTTGATCGTTCTGCGGTGCATATAGTGTATTGAAACATCATACTGTAACCCATAAATCTGTACAGTTATGTGTCAAATATAAATAAAATAAAACATAATAGGAACATTTTAGCTTTTTTAAGAGTCACTCTGACAGAGGAACTAGATAGAAACATATGAGGTGAAGATTAGAGTCATCAAGAAAGGTGGGTAAAGGTAAACATTTAGGGAACTTTTTGTTATTACTAGCAGTACTCTGAAAACACCTTTCAGGGCTTTTCTTAAAAATATGTATTTTCATTTTAGAAAGATTCTAAACTTGTGTGCAAAAGAAAAAGAGAGCAAACCTGTCGTGCTGATGGATTTTAAGAAAAACTCTTAGGGATTGGCAGTGGCAGGCCGCCGCCAGGTTGGGGGACGGGCGCACACCGTCCACGGGTGCCTGACGTCCAGCCAGGCAAAGTGGGGCCGACAGGAGGCCCCAGCTAGCTGTACAATGTCCGCTTGTGTGGCTCATCCTGAATTGTATCCCACGTCTTTAAAATAAAATATGAATAATGCATTCATTAAATTCTTTTAAAAACTCAAGTTTTCAGAGACTTACGTTCACTCAATAAAATGCAAAATAAATATCCTGCCTGGAATTTAGGCCAGCATCATACAAACTTTCTCACTTCTGAGGTATAAATCTTCCATTCCGTGAATGAATTTATAGTAGAAGTCCTGTCAGCCATTCTCAGAAGTGTCATTGGTTTTCCAATAATAGCAGCAAAACAATATTGAAATTTAAGCTTCAGATTTCTTAAATTCAGTCTTAGATTTTTTTTTCATTTCTTAAAGTAGGATCCATTACTGTCATAGGCATAATATTTTTTAAAATCGCACAGTAAACAAGAGTTTAATTTAAAATTTGCCTTCCTGGAGCACTTACTGACTGAATTATCTCATTTTTCTTAAAGAAGAAGTGCATTTAATCCCAGCCACGCAGGAGGCTGAGGCAGGGGGATCACTTGAGCCCAGGAGGTCGGAGCTGCTGTGAGCTATGATTGCACCACTGCACTCAGCCTGGGCGGCAGAGCAAGATTCTGTCTCTAAGAAAAAAGAAGAGAAATGATGCATTGTTGCAAGTTTATCTCCCTAAGTTTGCAGGCCTTTAAGTTTAGGTGGGTCTCCCGCCCCCAGATGCCTGCAGTGATGGGCAGCTGAAGCAGGTGTCCTTGCACTTGGCTCCTCTCCTGACACCCCTGCTCTGCATCCGGGTCACAGTGATGAACATCACACCCTCATGGCAGAGAAAAAGGAGACTTTTTACAATAAAAGTGTGCTGGGTAGCAGATGGACCTTTGAATGTTGCCAGACCCTCCTATTTTGCCCATTTCACTGCAGGCATGGTTCTGGGCTGTTCTCTGGCTGCACCTGACTGAGGCTGGGACTGCTCAATGCCACCACAGCAGGGAGAACAGGTCCTTTACTTGAAGAACTACCATAGGCACCGTGATTCTCTGACGTGGTGACCAGCAACATTTGTTACTCAGATGTACGCCCCACTCCAGTAAAAGGCTGCTTCCAAACACTGGACGCTCTCTTCCTAATCCATGATAGTTTGCATCACTCAAGATATACAGAAGGCACACCAAAGGCAATTCTAAAGGGGTCTGAATGTATTTTGGGAAACTAGTGTCAACATCTAGTCCACGCTGAACTGTTAACACACAGGTACACTTCTTTCCAGCAAGCATATTTTGATAGCAAAGAACTCATCCTAAGGGAATGATAGAGCTATGGTGCCTAAACAACTGTTTCTTGTTACCCTTAGCAAATGTCTGTCCCAAGCCTTAAGATGTGGGTTGAGGGTATTTTGTGTGTGTGTGTTTTAAGTGTCAAATGCTCAGTCGGTGTTCTCATCCTGTATGTCCCTCCTTCCAGTGATCCAGTCGCAGGTAGACGAGGTCCCCAGGCCCCCTTTCCATGGGCCTGAGCCCCTGGTGGGCAGCCACCTTCGTTTGAATCTGCTCACCTGAGGGAGCAAGTTTCCTCCGAGGACAGGGCTACCAAGAAGTCTTTTTTTTTAAGATCTGAAGGTAGTAAAATATCTTGGGAATGGCAGGCATTTTAGTCTGCACTACGCTGTTGCTGCTGGGCTTCGCTTAACGTGTGGCGAGAGCCCGCACTGTGGTCTGCAGCCTAGTGTGGCGTAGGCACGCGTCACTGAACGCTCGTCGCCTGGGCTCATTCCTGTGTCCTGATACATAACTCATGTTCATTTCAGGTCTGCCTCATTCTTGTCTGTCCTTCCCCCACGTTTTCTTAAAAGATTTGAACTGTTTTGCCAGAAAACGCAAACATGTAAAGGGTGAGATGGCAGTTGGGGAGGTCTTGGTGAAGGCAGGGAAAGGAGAGAGCCAGGGCGAAGGCTAAGTGCACAAGTCTTTTGCTCCTGTGGAAGGTGGCCCGCAGCGTTGGAGCCCCTGAGACGAAAGATTGAGAAGCAATGTCGTCGTCTGTGTTTCCAGTCCGTGAGGCATAGGGCGGTGGCATTGACACTCAGAGCTCATACAGAGTGCTCTGTTGTCTCAAATGTTCCTCAGGTATAATTTTTAAAAGTAAAAGTGTAGAAGCAACTGAGAATTAAGCGTTTTGGGCATTTATGACTAAGCGTCACATTAGCATAGAAAGCTTTATTATGATTGGTTTGTTTACTTTTGCTTGGTTTTCATTTTCGTCCTAAATACTGAGAAAGTTTATATTGGTAAAAATATGACTTTTTTTTCTTAGTTAAGGTTCAACTCAAGATTACTGAATGGTGGGGAGCTAAACAAGTTTATTTTCTTCTGGGTAACTTACTAATAATTTCTTGAAATTATTAATGAGAAGTTTTAATGAGAAAAATTAAAATAGATCTGTTTTTCTGTTTCTAACAGCTGCATAGTTATTTCAAGCAAATTATACATTTATTGCCAAAATGATTATGTCTTATTTTGCTCTGCGTATATAATTACATCTAATTTTTAAAAACTTCTCTATGAATGAAGGCTGTAGAATGAGTCAGAAGCTTTGAAGAACCCAGTGATGTTTTCTAAAAAATAAAACCCAACATTTTAGATCACAGCACTGTCTGTATTAAAATTCTTTGGTCTATGAATTTATAGATAGAACATTTTTAAGAACACAAAGACTTAACAGAACTCTTAAAAAGACTTATAGATCTATTATTATTTTTGCTAAATATTATTCTGAGTTTAACTTCTCAGTAAAAATGCTGTTACTAGATATAAGCTAATTTAATAAAAGGTGAAGTTTTGATTATATGCTCTTAAGAGTTCAGACTAACAAAAATGCTACTTTATATCATGGCTTTATATTTATATTTGAAAAGTGAATCTGGATACAAATGATAACAGTCGTAATTTTAGAATGATTTATCCTTTTGAGCAGTTCTAGAGGTTTATTATAAGTTATGATACAAAGTAATGATTGGTTATTTTACTCTTACGCAGTAACTGATTAACTTGAGTTTCTCTGATTAGATTAATCACATTTTTTTGGGATAGAAAATGTATTGACTGAGTTCTTTTTACTTTATGTATGTAACAGTCGTGTTAGTCACATTAGAAAAAGTAGTAGCAGATATTCTTTGACTATGAATAATAGGTGAAGCAGGCTACCTTTAAGTAATTTCATTTGTATCACTTATTAATAGGAGATTTTGTCTCTTCCCTCAGGTCAGAGATTCTAGCCTGCCTGCATATAAAGATTTTTGTAAAAACCTTCCATTCCCTACTTATTTTCCTGATGGAGATGAAGAGGAGCTCCCAGAAGATTTGTATGATGAGAACGTGTGGCAGCCCAGTGCACCTTCGATCACGTTTGCCTGACATCTTTGGACATGGCAAAGCCATACGTGTTCCTGAGCGTCGATGAGCCAGAGTAACAGTGTAACCAGGAATTGCATTTTCCTTTCTTAGTCACAGCACCACACTTGTTATCTTTGTCAGAGACAGACACGTATTGCTCATCTCCCACTGAATTTTGTAACAGTTAAGTGGACTGGGTTTGCTAAAATTGGCAGTTTGCATATTAACAAAATATTTGTGATTTGTGGGCTTTATTATTTTTAACTGCATATTTCCCAGGTCATCTTAAGAGACTTATATATTTGACCTGTATGAAAGATTTGTCCAGCTTTGTGAAAGGGTAGTTGTGGAATAGCAGAAAACTACATGGAGACTGTTGTGTGAACTATTTGGACCAAAAATGTTGCTCAAATTTATTCTTATTATTTTTCTGCATTTTAGAGCCAAAAAGGGAGAAAGTGAGATTTTTATTTAAGTCACAGAAATGAATGTTGAAAGCCTCACAAAGGAAAGACAATAAAATTATAAATTATGGGTCCTGTTTACACTTCTGTTTGGAAGGGGTAATTTTATGAGGTTAGTGTAATCATTTTTCCTTGATGCCTTCCAAAAAAGATTTATGATGGTCTGGGATTGTCTACTCAACAAACTTTAATTAATTGTGTATTACTCACAGTGTTAATGGCTTCTGGGTTTCTCCTCATTGTATGCAATTAAGATGTATTTACTAATGGCTGCTCGTGACTAATAGTGTAAGGATCAGCAGACTTCACACCACGACTCAGTTTCCTCTAGACCAGGCCTTCATTCACCTGCCAGAGGCTTACCAGCCATAATGTGGGCCTCCGCGAGATGTCCTTGCAGCTGGTGGCTTTGTGCTGCAGGTCCAACAGTACTTTCCTAGCCATGTCACATTCTTCTCATTTTTCACTTTGAATCCAAATGGAGCCATGTTTGTTTCAAATTTTTCACGTATACTTCATCTTGTTCCATTCAAGATTTGTGGCAGTTGGCAGGAAATCCACTCAATAGAATAGTCAAGTAAGAGAAGAACATTTAGGATGACATAAGTTTTTGTTTTTGTTTTTGAGTTGGAATCTCATTCTGTCGCCCAGACTGGAGTGCAGTGGCCGCTCCCGGCCACTACAGCCTCGACCTGCTGGGCTCCGGCGATCCTTCCGCCTCAGCCTTCCGAGTAGGTGGAACCACAGGCGCGCGCTACCACGCCCGGCGAATTTTTTGATTTATTGTGGAGATGAGATCTCGCCAAGTTGCCCAGGCGGGTCTCGACCCCACGGGCTCAGGCAGTCCACTCACCTCAGCCTCCCAAAGCGTGGGATGACAGGCTGAGCCATCGAGCCCAGCAAAGGTTGACGTACGTTAGAGTAGGTGGGATGCTGGGAGGGAGTGTCAGGATAGCACAGATGGGCAGGCTGTCACACCCAAGGTGTTTTATCTGGACAGCTTGGTTCTGAGCTTCCTGAATGCCCAGGTATGTTTTGTGTATCAGTGTGGAACATTGCTCTGATACATATTTCGCTGTAATCATGAGTTTTTCAGGGGAGAGGCTTCTGTGTCATTTGTATGCCTAGATGTATATGTTGTTCAAAGGTAGTACCAAGTCTTGACTGTCATTGAATATTGTCTTTTTAAGTTTTTGAACACTGAAAATAGACTAATTGTCTTTAACTGGCGTAGGTCTCATTTAAAGTCACCACATCATGTTTGGTTAAAAACAAAAATAGCTTATCAAGTTAGAAATTCCTTAACTTGTTAAGGTTATATCAAGCAGTCATCATCTACAAAGGTAAAATGCTAGAATAATGTTTTGCAGAGACCAAATAAGGATACCCTCTTCTACTCCCACTCAGCAGTGTTCTTGGATGTCTCAGCCAGTGCAGTAAGATAAGTGAAAATAATGAGAGCAATTGGAAGATGTAATTCAATCTTATTTTAAAATCTCAATAAGACTTCCCACAGAGCTATTAAAACTGATGCTAGAATTCATGTGAAAGTGTAAATTCCAGAGTAGCTAGTACTTAAAATGATACCCGTAGTTAGATATGCCCCCATGCTGTGCTTAGAAACTTACCTTGTGAGTAAGTTATAGTGTGGGTTTGGTTTCAGATCACCACAATGAAGCAAATTATACAAATATTTTCATTTCCTGGTGCATATAAAACTTACACTGTATTCTGTTCGGTGTACAATACCTGCTGACTGATCAGGGTATTAGTTTCTGAAGGCTGGGGTGGCGACAACAATTTCTTAAAATAAGGCAGCAGGTAAGTTTGCTGCTTTGATTGACTCCTCCTTGCACGAGAGATTTCTCTGTAGCATGCGATGCTGTGTGGCAGAACTTGACCCGCAGAAGAACTTCTTTCAAAGTTGGAGTCAGTTCTCTCAGACTCTGCTTCTGCTCCACCAACAAAATGTAAGACTGTTCTAAATCCTTTGCTGTCATTCCAACAACGTCCACAGCATCTTCACCAGGAGTAGGTTCCATCTCAAGAAGACACTTTGTTTACTCACCCATAAGAAGCAACTCCTCGAGTGTTCAGGTGTTTTCCTGGGATCGCAGTTCCGTCTTGCGTCCCCACTTCTGACTCTCCTTCTCTTGCCGTTTCCAACACATCTACAGTTTCTTCCTCCACTGAAGACTTGAGGCCCTCAAAGTCACTCAAGAGGGTTGGAGTCAACGTCTTCCAAACTCCTATGAGTGTGATATTTTGACCTCGCTTGAATCATGAATGTTCTTACTGGCATCTGGAATGGTGAATCCCTTCCAGAAGATTTTTAAACTTGCTTTGCCCAGATCCATCAGAGGAATCGCTATGGCAGCTATCACCATACAAAATGTGTTTCTTAAACAGCAGGACTAAAAAGATGTGTTCCTCTTCCATGAGCTGCAGAATGGTGGTTGTGTTAGCAGGCATGAAAACGTCAATTTTGTGCGTTGCCATCAGGGTTTGGGTTACCAGGTGCGTTGTCAGTGAGCAGTAACATATTGAGAGGAACCGATTTTTCTGAGCAGTAGGTCAGAAACAATAGCGGGCTTTAAATGTTCTATAAACAGATGTGGTGTCTATCAGGCTTTGTAGTTCCATTTATAGAGCACAAGCAGAGTAGATTTAGCATAGTTCTTAAGGGTCCCAGGATTTTCAGAACGGCCAGTGAGCATTTTGGCTTCAAAAAATCACCAGCTGCAATGGCCCTTGACAAGAGTCAGCCTGTCCTTGGAAGCACTGAAGCCAGGCAATGAGACTTCTCTCTTGCAATGACAGTCCGAGATGGCCTCTTCTTCCCACAGAAGGCTGTTTCATCCACACTGAGTATCTCTTGCTTAGTGTAGCCACCTTCACCCAGGATCTCTGGAGAACTGGCTGCTTCACCAGAGCTTTCACGTGGTGGAGGCGGCGTCTTTCCTTAAACCTCACGAACCGGCCTCAGCTGGCTTCCCCCTTTTCTCCCGCAGCTTCCTCACCTCTGTCAGCCTTCAGAGAAAGGAAGAGAGCTGGAGCCTTGCTCTGGACTAGGCTTCAGCCTAAGGAAATGCTGTGGCTAGTTTGGTCTTCTCTCTAGACCACGAGAGCTTTCTCCCTATCAGCTTTTCTTTCTCACTCTTCGTGTGTTCAGTGGCGTAGCGCTTTATTTTCTTCAAGAACCTTTCCTCTGCCTCGCAGCTCAGCCAACCAAGCGGTGAGTTGCCTCAGCAGCCAAGTCTCACAAAACCATCTCCTGCCTGTGGGTTGTGTCCTTCTGGCTCCCTGTGCTGTCCACGCCAGCTGCTTTCCCTAAGCAGGGTATGTGCTGCTCCAGAGATGCCCACGGCTGCCTGCTTGTCACCTCTCTGGGAGGAAGTCTGGCAGAAGGAAGACTTGCCCCCTCGCCGTGGTGTGTGAGTGGCTTCTGGGAGGCGCGCAGGAGTGGAGGTGGGGAGGCTGCTGCCATCGCCTGCACCAGCTGCTGGGCCAGGAGCTTCTCTGGAGACGGCAAGCGTGTGGGGGACATCAGCAGACACCTCGGGTGCTGGGTGATGCACGTTCCTGCGGGTTTCTGTCTCCTGTGCAGGGAGAGGCTCTGCGCACGCTAGTCTATTTGACAAGAACAGAGGACGCTTTGCTGCCCTCCAGGGACTCTCCGTAAAGCGGACTTCACTGTAGCCAGGTTTCTCCTGGTTTTATTGCTGCTTCTGCTGCAATTCCTCATGTATCACGAAGGCTCACGCCTGACAAGACTCGGAACAGGGCTTGTCCAAAAGCTGGCGTCGGCCTCCAGCACCTGCCGGCACTCCCTGAAGTGAGAGGCTCAGCGAGGCACCATCCGCTCCAGAAGGCAGCAGGTCCCGAGTCCCGCCATCTCTTCATCGATTGTTCTGCTTCCAAGTGGAGTTCGCAAGCCACTGACAGCGTCCATGTCACATGTTATGTTTTTACCCTTTCTAGATGAATGCGGGGGCTTGTTCAGGTCAGGCCAAATTAATCTCAATAAATGCCGTCTGTAGCACCCCAACAGCAAATACGAGATGTTCACACAAAGGCCGAAGAATCTACTAACGTGGGAGGCGCATCACCGTTCCTTTGGCAGTTCTCTGGAAGAGTTAAAAGGACCGATCTGACCTGGAGTCTCCAGAAGCAGACTTTACAGAATGAGCACCAAGTGTGCTTTAGGTCATGTAGACACTTTGTTGTTTTTACAAAAAAGGCGACATCCATCGAGTTCTGACACTGTGCCAATTTGGCTTTCCTTGGGAAGGAATTAGCTCAACACTCTGTCACAGAAGCCTTATGAAGACGCAAGATGGCTGTATCAGTGGGACTGTTGGAATGGATGGCAATGAGTGGCTTTCTGGAGCATCCTGCAGAGTCCTTGTCTAAATGAGTGCCTGAGGCAAATGTGGCGTCGGAGACGTGGGCCACCTGTCGGTGCTCCCCACAGAGCGCTGGGTGGGCACCTGTCCCCCTGGGACTGACGTGCTGTGCCCTCGCAGTTTCCCAGAGTGCCAGCAACAGCCAGCCCCCTGCCAGGTGTCATCAGTGACAGCACAGAAGTGACTTCGTCACAGCAGAAATGGGTGTCTAGGAAAACATGCATCCAAGTTGGAGGGAGGCCTGGAGAAAGGAACTGGTGAGAGAAAGCTGGTGAGGGGAGGTGTATAGTATGAAACCCCAGGCTTTCTCCCTGCGGAATCAGGGCTAGGGGGATGTGCAGTGTGAAGCCCCAGCCCTGGCTTCCTGGCCTGCATCTCCCTGCCTGTCTGTCTCCTTTCCCCAGCAGGTAACAGGATGCCTCTGTCGTGGAAGAAGCTTGGGATTGAATGATACAGAGCCCATGTTTAGGCATCACTTACCCCCAGAGGGAGGCCCAAGGGTCAGGGGCCCACGGGTCAGTGAGATCTGCATTCATGACGAGGTCTACCCACACAGGAGGGTGCAGAGGACACGTCACACACTGGCCATTCCCACGCGGCCTGCAAAGGCAGCTCTCGCCCACATTCAACACAGTGTTCCTCCACCCTGGCTGCAGGTGGTCACCTTGCCGGGAGCTTTTACAACTCCTGTCAGGTGGTCTCGGAACCCAGGTCCGGTGGGGGAGGGACCCAGACATCAGTGGTGTTTAAGCCTCCCCTTGTAACATCTCTACAGCCAAGGTTAGGAACCACCGCTCTAAAATGTGATGTGTCTACAAGCAGGCCATCTATGGAACTCAGGCTGACTGACTGGAAACCTCCCTCAAGCCATTCAAATTGGAGGAAATTCCCTAAAAATGTAGCAGTAAAGTTTTCCGTGTGTATAGTGCTTTCTGTTGTAAGGTGTTTTCATGTTCCTGTGAGAGAACTTTCTTGGGAAAGAGCTTAGCATCTTGTAAAACTATGCAAGTGTCAGACACCATCGCCCATGTTGCAATTGAGAAGACAAGTCGAGTGAGAGGAGGGTCTCACACAAACCAGAGCCCCGGACTGTGTCCCTCGGCCCAGTAGCCTGGGAATCGTGATTGTCTTTGAAGAACACTAAAATATTGACATTTGGTTTTCTCTACCACTGACTGTGATTTGGCTTCACACAAATAATGCATTGACATGTTGCTTCAGTGTCTGGTCAACAGTACAATCACAGGCTGGCAATCTCAGCTCGACTGCAGTTTTCAAAATAATTTCTCTTTATTTTACATTTCCAGCACCTGCACCAAGTATCGAAGGTTTAGGAAAGATTGGTTAAAAAATTGAAAAAGAAGAAAATCTTATCTGTTAACTTCGTTCCTTTCTTGGTAAGTTTGGATGGACCAAGACTGTTTCTTTTTGTGGTAGAATGTTTTTGTGGAACTTCAGAGAGACTGCCACAGAGACGGGTCCCCTCGGGCGTAGGTGAGCTGCTCTGTCAGGTCCTAGCAGGTGACTTAGTTACCAGGGAGACCCTCTTCCCAGGCTCTGCCAGGCTCCTTCACCTCACGGGAAAGTGTGAGTGGAAATTCCGTGGTGTTAGTTGGGTACCCGCCACCTGTTCTGCATGGCCCCCCACTCCGTCCCCGCCAGGCAGCTGTTGCCTCTGCTCTGCAGATGGGCGCACTGACCCTTGGGCCATGTAGCGTTCCCAAATCAACTACGTAGTGCGTGACTAATCCAGGACGAGAACTAAAGCTGCCTCTGCACTCCAGGTCGTTCACTCTGGGCAGAGCCCAGCTTCCATCCACCCCAGCATCCTTGTGCTCTGGTGAGGACCACGGAGTACGTCCTCTCCAGCTGCGAGGAGGTGGGCGTCCTCTGCCCCATGCCGTAGGGTGTGACATCCACAGATTTCTCCCACGCGCCTCACCTGTTCTCCCCCTAAGGTGGGAAGGGACTTGAGAAAAGGTTGGTTTGCCAGAGCGTGGCCGAGTGCATGTGGCCGACTCGCTGGCTCGGGACCGCGTGTGCCGCCATTCCCATTTGTGGTTGAGTGGAGTCCCTGCTGCCAGGCATCTTCATGCTCGGGGAGGAAAAGGCACCCCGGGCTGATGGCAGAAGGCAGGTCCACTGGAAATGCTGGTCTGATTAAAGCCTTAGTAACTGGAGAGCAGACGGTTGCTGATGTAAACTGCGTGTCATGAACTTGCCTTATTTCCCTGGTAATTTGTGGATTCAACACAGTTACAAGCCCCAGCAGGGTTGAGGGCGCTGTGAATAGAAAAGGCATGTGAGAGAAATTCTGCAGAAATGATCCCAGAGTTCAGAGTAATAAAGCAATTAGGGTCTTCCTAGACCCTAATCCACAGACGCAACCTTGAGATTGAGCAAAGCACACATGGTACTAGCATAAGAATAAGCAGATTTTTTTTAAAAAGTAAGTATGGAAAATGCTTCCAAAAGTCAGTTTATGTTAAGCAATTGAAAAACAGGAATATAGGGCCCATGCCAGTAATAAGCACATACATGAGAGAAAGAAGGATTGTTGATTGCAATAGAATGTTGAAAGTCAACTGGTAAAGGTAATTGTTGGCTGGAATTGGAAGATCCAGCCTCGTCACTAACTTTGTTGTCATCATTTTGCAACTGTCATACTACACAAGAATCATCCATGGACACGAAATTGAGGGAGTGGGAGGGATTTTCCTGGATATTTGCATGGCTTTAAAGTGCACCCCCCCCCCAGCTTGCCTGTTAGTTGAAAGGGGGAAATCCTATCTATAGATAGTGATTAACAGGTGACCAAGATTAATATGTCCAATGAGAGATGAGTGCCTTGTGTCACCAGGTATGATACGCTGAAGACACAGCATCACATCCTCTCCCAGCTGGGGATGTGGACGTAGCCTAGTCATGAAACATCAGACATCCCACCAGAAGGAACAGGAGAATGTGTTCTCCAAAAGTGTCAAATGCTATAAAAGATCCCAAAAGATGATCAGATTAAATGAGTCTAAAGAGCCGTGACAACTAAATGGAACATCTGGTGGTGGACTTACTCTGAGGGTGTCGGTCAGCAGAACCAAAATGCACACTTTAGGTTACATACAAATGCATAAATTGATAACGCTACTGTGGCTATATAGGAGAAACGCTGATTTTTAGAAAATGTCCACTGAAGTACTACAGGTAAAAAGCCACGGGATAGACAGCTTTCTCTCAAATGATCAAGAAAAGGCTCTGGAAAAAATCCTTGGGTAGATGATGGCGATCAATGGATGGATGGGTAGACAGATGGGCAGACAGAGATAGACGGGTGGATGGATGGATGGATGGATGGATGGATGGATGGGTAGGTAGACAGACAGTAAGTTATAACACAAATGGGGGCAAAATGTCCCAGTTAGTAACCAGGGAACAAGGCATATGGGTGCTCCTTTTGCTGTTATTGCAATTCGTATGCAGGCTTAAGATTATTTCAAATACTTTTTTTTTTTTAACATATACACACAGGTGTTCCATTTATATGAAGTTCAGGAACAGGCACATCTAACTGTAGTATATATATGGTATGTTAATATATATTATTAATGATATATAATGGCATACAAGAGATCAGAATTGAGATTGGCAGGTATCTGAGAAGAGGGGAGAGAAGGCTGGCTGAGAAGGTGCTCACAGGAGCTACCTGTGATGTGGGAAATGGCTTGAATCTTCATGTGGGTAGTGACTACATGAGGGTCTGTGTTTATGTGTAAAAGTTGACTGAGTTGTTCCCTCAAGAGGTGTGCACTTGCATGTGGTGTACCTCCGTTAAAAACGAGGATGTGTTTCCATTGGTTGTGAGCTGAGAGCAGGCCCTGGATGGAAGGGTGGAAGTGGCAAGGGGTGCGAGGGCAGGACTGCCACGTGGGCTTGCGTGAGCGGTGGGAGGGGGCCAGGAGAAGCTCCCTGGCCTCACACTTTCACAGATGAAACAACTAAGCTGTTTTAGAGTACCCTAGAGCCAGGACAGTAGAATGATGTGACTGTCAGTTGCTGGAGGGATTCTGTGTGGAGAAGCCCCCTTGGGCTGGTTAGGAACAGCTCCAGGACCCTTGAGCCAGGCTGGAAAGGAGAGTCGAAGTTGGAGAGGAAGAGGAACACATGGCATTCTCCCAGATTCCTCCTCTTTGACCACCTCTGTGAGCTTCTGGGTTTGAGGCCTTCATCTGAGACTGGTTCCGTCTTTTTGCACGCACAAATGTAGAACTGGAAAAAATTATACTAGTAAGATAAAGAAATAAATGAACATCTCTCTCTGCAGAGAGGTTTTCCAGCGGACTGTGCCAATAGATTCTCAAAACATAAGCCTTCGAGAGAAGGCTGGCCCCACCGAGTCAAGATACTCAGCATTTACAGAGGAGTGTTTGCGAAGGACCCTCTCTTTTGTCCTGGTGGTGCACTGACCCTGAGAGACCAAGATGTTCCGCACACAGCCCCTGCCTCCCAGAGCTGATGTACTCATAGGGTACACACCAGAGAGTAAGGTTAGTAATGGCAAGTTGGGACCGCTGGTCAACAAAGTGAAATGAAACCATGCTTTTCTTGCACCTCCTCGGCGTCAAATCAGCAGTGATAGATGAAATATAAAAATAGACAAAGCCACGTACACAAGAACATAAAACATAAAGGCGGGGGCATGTAAAGCAGAGAAAAGCCTGAAGCGCAAGACACTTACAGGACACAGACAAAAAGGAAGTGGTGGAGTGGGACATTGGGGGACCAGAAGGCTCCGCCCAAGAGGAGGCCAAAGCCAGGGGCTCAGAGAACATTTGCTCCAATGTCAGCGTCAGTTGAAGATGAGAAAGAAAAACCATGCTGTGACCAATCGCGTTTGCTGGCCTGGGGACATAGGAGATACCATCTAAATTTCATGACCCCCAAGTCTCACCGTCTCCAGCTGTATTTGCCAAGTCTTCAGAATCACCAGAAGCTGGACTTGCTTGAGACTGTCCGCACAAGGATGCAGTAGCCAGGTAGCAGTGACTACAAAAACCTGACATGAGGACAGTGAGCACCAAAGTAAAAAGACAAAGAGAAAATACATGTTGAAGAGCAAATGAAATCTCCCCCTCGAAACCAAAATTCTAAAACACAAGAAACCAAATGCTGGGAAAGAGTCAGAACAGTGAGCAGTCAGAACAAATGCGGACAAGAGTTCAGCAAAGGTCATAATATGTTTAGGACGCTGCTGTGGTCTGAACATGTGCCCCCAAAATTCACATGTGGAGACTTCATTGTCAATGTGATAACATCAAGAGGTGGGGTCTTTGGGTGATTAACTGATGCAGGTGGAGCCTTCATGTATGAGATCAGCACCCATAGAAGTACTGTAGGTGTAAGGGAGCTGTTGGCCCCTTTGGCCATGTGAGGAGACAGCAAGAAATGCTACACTGGAAACAGAGCAGCCCTCACCAGACACCAAATCTTCCAGCATCTCAACTGTGAACTTCCCAGCCTCCAGGACGGCGAGAAAATAAATTTCTGTTCTTTATCAATTACCCAGTCTTAGATATTTTGTTACAGTGCCAGGAATGAACTAAGAAAGATGTTCAGAGAGGCGAATAAGACTATAAATGCTATTTAACATAGCATAGAATTATAAAGGCAGAAGGAAACAAGAATGGATTGCTATGAAAAATTAAAATGCTAGAAACGAAAAACTTCAGTATGTTATACAAACTTTAGATGACTGAATTAACAAAGTAGAAGAGAAAGTCCTTCAAAGTACAATAAGTATAAATGTGTTAAATTTAGCTATAAAAGATAGTGATTATGAGATTAGATGAAGAAAAATCCATTTATGAGAGATCTCTTAAAACCATGCAGAAAGATTTAAAATCATTTGAAAGGAAAAATATTACATACCAAGAAAATTTTAACAGAAAGAAAGGTGGTTATAGCAATATCAGACAGAATTCAAGGCAAAAACTTGGGATAAAGAGAGCCACTAAATAATAATAAAACGAAAAACCATCAGAAAGATACAAATATCATGATGTGGTATGCACTTAACAATTTAGCTTCAAACTATGTAAAATATATAGTAATTGAATTACAAAGAAAAATTATGACTCCAGAGTACATTAGGAAATGTTAGCATTTCTATCAGTTATGACACAAACAAGATGTAGATGAGAATTAGTAAGAACATAGAATATGTCTCACTCATAAGCAGACCCTGAACATTTACCATAATACTAAGAAAAGGACTGGCAGTAGCGGACACTGCCGGGTCGGGGGGCACATAACGTCAATAAGGGTACCTGATCTCAAACCAGATCTCAGGCCAAAGGGAGGCCCAAACTTTACCACTTGTTCCTAATCCTGAATTCGACCCCACATCTTTAAGATAAAAAATAACAATAATTAGTAAACAAACAAAAGCAGATGTGAGCAACACATTTAATGACTGTCATCCAGTGAACACTCATGGAGCCAGCACTTCCCAACAGCACAAAACTCCCTCCAGACACTTCCGGACGTTAATATTTGACTCCTCTGGGAGACTCATTCCAGCACTGCCCGATGAGGTGCCCATCGGTTCTCCTTTTATTGTGTCAGCGACAGCAACAGCAACAGAGATTGGCTGGACCAGGGCGGGCATGATTACTTTAACTGTTGCCTGGCATTATCCTCAAAGTAGCTCTCAGCGCTGAACTTCCCATGTGGCGAGGCTGGCCACGTGTGGCCCTCGAGCGTCTGAAATGTGGCTGGTGAGAACTAAGACGTGAGGGCGGCATAAAACACACACTGGGGTGCTAAGACTCAGTGCCAAAAAGGTGGAATGTTTTACTGACTTTTTATGTTGATGACATGCTAGACATGGATAGTTTCACACACGCCAACAGCAGATGAGGCTGTCAGGTGCTGTGGCAGAGCACGTCAAAGGCAAGACCACCCTGTAACCGCACAGACTATGCGAGGACACAGCCCGTGCCGCAGCGACCGTGCATGGCTCCAGCTGGTACCAGTGACTTAGCTCTTCACCCACTGTGGTTTTTCTCCTGCATTGTCTATCCCCCTAGGTAAAAACGCCTAAGGCTTACCAATGGCTTCCACTTCCAGGCAGCCCCAGCCCAGAGCACAGTCTCTGAATCCTCGGAATTCTCTGCCAAGTCCCCTGTGCAAGTTCGGATCCCTCCACAACCTCCCCCAAGTGCTGTTCCTCTCACTGCAGCAGCCGCTGATGAGCACAGCGCAACTACGTTGTGTGCCTGGGGTCTTTAGCCAGACGGCATGCCCCCGTTTAAGAGACCAGGAAACGGAGGCGTGGGAGGTGAAGGAGCTCACGGTCAGGAGGCTGGGCAGCACGTGCGCTCCTCTGAGACAGGGCCAGGTGCCACGTGTTTCTAAAGTCCCCTACGGCACCAGGCAGCGTCACACTTCTAAAACTAAAACAGCCACGCTTCTAAAACTCAGCATCATCCCGTCGGCACACTGGGCATGCCCTGCTTCCGTGGGTCTGGGCTGGGGCCCAAGCCTGTTTCTAATCAGCTCCCCAAGCCGCTGAGACTGCTGGCTGCAGAGTGCCTTGTGCGTCGCGGGGCCCACGGCACCTTCCGGCTGTAGAGTTCGGGCACTGAGATGTGCCTGCGTCTCTGTGTATCAGGAAGACTGACTCACTCGCTTGCTGAACCCTGTAATTTGTCAGCAGTGTGCTAGGCTCCGGGGGCCCGGCCCACGCCAGATGAAAGCGTTTGTGTCCGCTCAGGGCTCACTTTCCAGGTGTCAGGAGGGACAGGCGGGCTGCCCAGCAAAGACAGGGACCTGCCTTCCTGCTTCTACTTTAGTCTCACGACCCCGGCAATGGCTGGACCTGACACCGTCCCTCCAGCACCAACGTGGCATCACCTGGTTTTCTCCCGAGTGATAGGACGTGGGACTGACATCACCACCGGATGCCTTGGTTGGCTCAGAGAGCAGCAGTGGGTGGCCGGGAGAAAGTGGGGTTCACGGCCAGAAAACGGAAAGTGCTGCTAGTAGGCATCCCAGCGCCCACGGTGGAATGGGGGGGAAAGCTGCCTCACGTCCTCGCGACCACCCCCCCACAGACAACCACACCTTGGAAGTAGGCCGGGCCCCAGGATGTGTGTCTGGACTGAGCCCACAAGAAGCAAAGCTCAAGTGTGCCCCCCACGCTCGCCGTCGGACGACTGTGACACAAAGCTGTCACCAGTTTTCCGAAGCGCGTCTGCTGCGGGAGCTCGGGGAACGGCCGCCCTGCCCTTTTGTTCGTTTCTCCTGAATGTCAGGCCAGCAAAGCCAGTTTATCTAAAACAGGGGTTTTCTTTCTCTCCGTGTCTGGCCCGTGGCACGGGTGACAGAGGAGGAGCGCCATCCCTGACAGCTGGGAGCTGGCCAGGTGCCGCCAGCCGGGCTGGGCGTTCCCATCCAGCACGGAAAAGCACCCCAGAAAAGGCTGCGGTGTTCCCGGACAATGGAGGCAGCACAAGACCCTGCAGTCAGGTCGAACACAGATGACGTGGACACTGTCCAGTCCACAGGAGCCAGGCACCCCGTCCCCATAGACACTACAGACCACAGGAACCAGAGACCCAGCCTTACAGAATAAAAATGTCCTATCCTCTGAGACACACCCTTTCCCAAATGGAAATAAAAACCAGCGTGACAAAACCCGAGTGTGACAGCCCCGCTGAGGCAGGGCGTCGTGGGTCTCTTAACCCAGCAGTCCTTCCTCTTCTGATGACATTATTGTTCGTAAGTAAAATGCATACACAGATCACAGAGCATCTGTGAGACAGAGAGGAAAGGGGGAAACCACAGCCCCCGCCCCACTACCCACTGCAGTGAGGGTCTTGGGGTCTATCTTCTTGGTGGCTGAAAGCCACCACACCCGCCTGGCCTGCAAGGGCCCTCCCCGGCTTCTGTCACTCTTTTCGTCCTGGCCTTGCCACCATCCGAACTCCTGGGTCACTAAATTCACTTCCCATCAGCTCCACGGACCATCCTGTGCCTCGCCCGTGAGGCGCCCAGTGCCTGGACGAGTGCTTGGGCCACAGGGACTGCGTGAGGGGTGAACGGATTGGCTGGGAGGGCGAATCTCGCACATTCCCTCTTCTGCTTATCTTGGGCGTTTTTCTTGCGCCCCTGTGGTCATTTGACCTGCAGGAAATAGGATTGACGTGTAGTTTCTTCCAAAGGCCAAGCCCAGTTCCCAGTATTCTCTGTCCACAGGGCTCCGCCTTCCATCCTGCTCCTGGTGTCCGTCCCCCTCCCCCGGGGCCTGCAGGCGAGGCCAAGGCGGGGCAGGGAGAGGCGTGAGGGGAAGGCCTGAGCACTGGCATGAACAGATGGACGCAAGGGTGAGCTCTGCTCGGTGGATCGGCGCTCTCTCGGGACGTCGGCTTACAGTGGCAAAGGCAGAGCACAGACCCCACGCCGTGGATTCTCGTCGCTCGCAGACTCTGGTTTGCAAGTTCACCTACTCGCTGAACTTGCTTTGTAACCCCAGAGTCAGCGCTCGCTGGCTGGTGAGGTCCCCGCAGGGACATGTGCAAAAGCCCTGAACCTCTGGTGCACACGGCCCCAGGCAGGTCCTGGGGCCGCCGGGGTTCCCTCCCTCCCTGCCCCAGTTCCCTTGCTGGGATCCAGGGTCCATGCGGCAGTCTGCTTTGCGCCATGTCTTTGCATTTTGGTGCTTTGGGTTGGTATCACTGGTCCCAAGCATGGGCTGAAGGGCTGGCGAACATCCCAGGCACAGGAAGGCTGTGACATGCATTGCAGGAAAAGCATCCACGTTCCGTGAGCTCCGTGCAGGCGCCAGTTCCAGGGCTGGAGGCCACGAGCCAGTGTCAATGCATCAACAATACATCAGCGAGGTCTGTTTAAACAAACTCACATACAACAAAGTGAGGTCTTGGTTGACAAAGGTGGGGTGACCAGGAGACCAGAAACCTAACCCTGCGTTTCCTCTGGGTGTATGGTTCAGTGTTCCCTAATTCTGTGTTTCGTGTGGCTTCCTAGAACAAAACTACCACAAATCACGGGAATCAACAGGACTTCTTACTTTTATACTTTTCCTTATTTTGCGGGGTAGGACTGAGGGGTTTGGTTTTGCTGTGGTTTTAGAGACAGGGTCTCGCTCCATCACCCGGGCTGGAGTGCAGGGGTGTGATCGTAGCTCACAGCAGCCTCCAACTCCTGGGCTCAAACAGCTCCTCCTGACTCAGTCTCCCTAGTAGACAGGACTATAGGCATAAGCCACAGCACCTGGCCGCCTGCGTTTTGTGTACAATTTGCTAAATACACCAAAGCATAACAAGAAAAACTCACCCATAGCAATTGTCAGCGTGGTGTGTGGTGGAGGGACAGAGAGAGGCTGCATTTTTTGCTTTGTTCACTTAGAATGCATTCCTGCTGTTTGCCCAGGTGTTACAGATAAAACCAAGGCGTCATCCAGGGCTGGGAGAGGAGCCGTGTGGTGAGGACAGCGAGCTTGACCAGACGTGCAGGGACTCAGTGGGATCTTTGCTTAGATGGGGCCAGGCAGGAGCAGACAGGACGGGTCTGAGGCCGAGGCCTGGTCGAGACGAGGGCTCAGAGGAGCCCAACTGAAGCTTGGTCAGGAGGGCGTCTTTGTCAGCGCTAAGGAAGAGAAGCCACAGATCTGAGGCTGTCACGGAGAGCAGCGCAGAAGCCCCCCTCCCCATGATTCCCCACCCCCGACCCACTGACCTCCAGGCCCGCCTCATGCGGAAGAAAAGCCCAGTCCTGGTTGGCTTGGGGTAAGAGTGGTTTCTGAAGCTGAGCTGCACACAGATCCTGGTGGACACGGCCCTTCACTGAGCTCCATCCTGTGGCCGCTCTGGGTCACTTTGCTGGGCCGGAAGCTGTGTCTTTTCTGCCTGAAAGAAATCTTGCTGAGCTGTCCGAGCCCCGGCGCTCCCTGAGAGGTCAGCAGAAGCCAGTTAGTCCTGCATCACGGGTCACCTTCCTCTCGCTCACCCTCCTTTGTGGGCACTGACCCCTAACGAATGCCAGGGCCCCAAGCTCCATCCCAGCCCCCGAGGTGCACTCCGACCTGCACCTGCCGGGAGAACATGGCTCCCACTGTCCATGTGGAAAGAAAGAGGAGACACGGCCCAGCGGGCATAGTCGCGGCCAGCCTCACGTGCACCTCGCGCTCCCTGGTGGTGTGGCTCGCGGGAGCCGCTGGCGTGTTCTCTCGAGGACCCCTCCTTCGGAGGGCTGCCGTGTGGATGAAGACGAGCTGCCGCGCGTGCTGGTCAGGCCGTCGCGCCCGCCCCGTCGGCAGAACCACGCTGTCCGCCAGCGTGACCGGTGACCCACACGGAAGAGCTACATCCTGAGTGCTGATCGAGCTGCAGACACTGGGACTTGTGTGCGCTTTCTCATCTGCTTTTCATGGGAGCCCTGTGGACGGGCGTCATGGACGTCTCCGTTTTGCCGGTGAAGAAGCTGAGGCCTGGAGAGATGAGTCCAGGGTCACACAGCGAGTTCAGCGGAGTCACGGTTCGACACTGAGTCTCTCTGTGTTGGGAAGCTGACGGCCAAGCCACTTCCTCGCCTTCCCTGCTGTGACTCTCCCCCCATGACCCCCTTCCCGAGGCCAGCCTCTCTGTCTCTCTCTGAGTTCTTTAGGAGGCTGGTGGGGAGGTCCCAGCGCTGCCAGTGCAGGGACAGCAGACATTGTCATGTGAGGTGCTTTGCAGGATACCACCTGAGAATGGACTCCTTGTGTCCTTCAGCCCCGGTCAAGCCTTCGGTTGACTGTGACCCCGACGGACTTCTGACTTCCATTTTGTAGGGGAGGACCCACTGATTTTCACCCTACCTTCTGAGTTCTTAGCTGGTGCCCTATAACAAAAAGATTAATGAGAGAAAAGCAAACAAATGTTCATTAATGTGTGGGTGTTATGTCAAGCTCTGTAAAATACGTTAAAGAAGTTTATTCCGAGTCACTATGAATGGCCGTGGCCCAGGGTACAGTCTCGAGGGTCCTGAGAAAGTGTGCTTGAGGCCGTCAGATGACAGCTTGGTTTCATACATTTTAGGGAGAAAGGAGTTTCAGGCAAAACATTAATCAGTACATCAAAGGTGTATGCTGGCTTCACCTAGTGAGCAGGATACCTTGAAGTGTGGACTTACAGGTCCCAGGTGGACACACAGATTTTCTGATTGGCAGTTGGCTGAAAGAGTTGAGCTTGGCCGAAGACTCAGGAAGTCAGTAGAGTGGAGTGCTGAGCTAAGAGGGGGGTTGTGGATGCCAAGGCCCTTGTTAGGTAGAAGAAGCCTCGGCGGCGGCGGCCCTCAGAGAGCATGTGCGCTGTACTAAGACCAAGCCAAAGTGTGGCATCTTATTTTGAGGGTGCTGAGTGTGGCTTAAAGATGGGTCCACTTGGCCTGGTTGCCAAGGCAAATGCCAGGACGGCCTTGGTGAAGGTTGGAGGAAGGGTTCCTCAGGGTGGAGGAGGCGCCCAGAGTTGAAGGGCGTCTGCTAGCGCGGCGGTGATGAGCGCGACGGATGAGTGCCCGGCTTGCTTGCAAAGCGCGCGCATGTACCCTTCAAGGGGCCTTTGCAGTGCACGTGTGTGCGTTTTATAAGCAAGCCGGGCACTCATCCGTCTGTTAGCGGAAAGCTTTGCTGCCCCAAACATGCCAACTTCCGAAACACCAAATCAGTGATTTGCAATCAGAGTGATGAAAATAGAAAGCTTCCAGCAGAATCCTTGTGGGAGCTGCTGTCGGAGGGAGGAGAGAAAGCATTTCCAGACTGAAATCTTGACTCAAAATGACGTGAGAATGAACTGAAAATTATCACCTCTCTGGAGCCCGGCAGTTAATCACGCTGTTTCACAGCCAGGCGTGCCCAGGCACCACTGAGGTGGAAGAGAAGCCAAGGTGCGTGGAGAGGACACAACCGCTGCTCCCAAGAAGGCTCTCTGTTCCCAACAGTGTGGACATCGTACAGATGCAGCCTGGCGGCGAACATGCTAGAACGGCGGCAGGCCGGGACGCTGTCTCTTCCAGGGCCGTCTCAGCACTCCGCTCAACACGTCCTCTCCCCAACCCGGGAGCTGTGGGGGTGACGGGAGAGGCCCCAGAACTCAGGGGTTCCGGCCGCTTCCTCAGGGTGTCTGTGCAGCAGAGAGGGAGGGTGTCCGGTGAGCGACCCGGGGCCCTTGCAAGCTTTCCCCTCCACCGGCCCAAGACGTGACTCAGACCGGCTTGTATAGACATGCCGTCTTCTGAAGTTGAAGGCAGGTGCAACAGACGGCTAAAGCAACCTGAGCAGTCATCACAGTCGCTCACACAGCAGGGTCATTTACCGAGAGGTCACCTTGTGGTTTCCACACCCCCCCCCCACAAATTCTAGGCGGGGATTCAGGTTCCTTGCCTGGGGAACTCTTGCAGAGGAGAAAATAGAAGATGATTAGAGCTGACTTTTAGGAAACCTTTGAGCTCAACAAAGAGCTCAGTCTGAGACTGGCAAGGGGAACACAAAACGCCGAGGGAAGGGGCCGAGGGAGGGAGACTTCCCAGGCAGGGCCGAGCACGGGCTCTGCGGCCGCGGCAGCTCCAAGGGGCGCCTCGGAAGCGGCTGGGGCTGCCGGCGGTGGGTCGATCCAGGTTCGGGGGCCCGGTGCTTCCAGAGGACCCTCTTTAAGGAGCTTACACGGAGCAAGGCTCCATGTTAGTGCAGGTTTATAACCAAAAGATAGATCGCAGCAAATGAAAATCAAAACACTCAATTGACACATGCAGCACAAGATCCAGAAAAGAATGACATCACAGTTTGACGGATGAGCTGCCTGCCCCAGCCCTACAACGCCTGTTTCCCTGCAACTTTGGTCATAAACGCTTTAACTCTTCTTTCAGATGACAATCCCGTAGCCTCATTTTCTATGGAGATAAGAGAACGATGGTCCTGTCGTGGTTGATCAAGCTGATGATTACCAACAGCTTTGAAGCATTTCTTTTACCATTAATGCTCGTCATTAGTGAAGTTATCTAAGTCTGTAGAACTGCTGAATTAGGACATTCTCCAGTTTCTTCCACATAGGCCCTGGAAGATGCTGAGGTCTGTCATCTTCAGGGTATGCTGAGAGTGCACAGTGCACAGGAACGATCTCAGCGTACCTAGCAGCCGCGTCTGCACCCAGCCACATTCAACAAACCCTCTGGTAAGAGCTGGACTCCACACAGGAGCCCGTGCCCATAGAGCTCTCCCAGGAAAACCAGCCTGCTGCCCCGGTGGTGAAGTCCCAGACCCACGGCCAGGGAGAAAGGCCACTTCCCGGCAGGCCAGGAGCCTTAGAAAATTGGGTAGACCTCAAGAAGAGAACTCGCCAGATTCACAGGTTCTCCAGCTTCAATCTGACGGAGAGAGTTCATTGGGCTGGTGTCCAAGCTTCAGGGTGGGAGGGAAAATAACAGAGACTTTCCCGAGTTCAAGCTGAGATTCCTCTCTCTGGTTGCCCTGCACTGGGCGGTTGCAGAGCCGCAACGCAGACTCGAGGAAGCCTGCTGGTCACCCAGCACCCACGTGGTGCCTGTGACCGCCAGGCCACGCCTAGCGAGAGGGCAGCCCCTTTTCTGTCATCTGGAAGTACTTCTGCAGGCTGTTTGTAATTACAAAGGGCAGGGTTTGAAGACAGCTATCCTAACTTGGAACCAGGACAACAAGATTGCTGGGTGTTCACTCGGCGCAGTGCTGGGAGGTCACCTGTGACTGATTTTTCTATTGACTAGACAATGTTACAACCCTGGAGGGGTGGAGATTCACTTGTGGAAAAACCAGAGTGCTGCGAAGGATTTTGGCCCAAAGGCAAATGACGCTCGGCCGATGCAGATTGCGTCTGCTCAAGAGGAATTAATTTCCATCTGCAGGAAAGATAAGACCAGAAGTTACAGCGTGTTGCCTGCAGGCTATTAGCCAATTTTATGTCTATTAACACATGTACTGCAACTTTTTGAAATTAGTCTAAAGCGTATAAATCCAGTTTTCACGTCTTACTGGCTCCCTGACGGGGGACATGTTTATTCTTATGTTTGTATGAAGGCCGAGTCTGTCACTGGCAGGCCAGCTTTAACACTGGCGAAAATATCCCGGCAGTTTTGTCATGTGCCTCTTTCGCCCAGTCTTGCCCTCGAGTGAGAGAGAGATCTCACAAGCTGGCCCTTTGTGCATTTGTGGATGCATTCCTCTGGATTCAAGAAGGTCCAGCAGGGCAGGGCAGTGCCCAAGGCATTTGCCGACCAGGGCCTAGGATCCTCCGCCTGCCCGGACCCTTCCTCCTCACCATCCCTCCACGGAACGGCCTCTGGTTGAAGTCTTTCTTGCGGAGCCCTTGCCAAGTGCCCCCAGCCACCGGCAGAAATTATTCTCCCCTACTCCCTTAACCTTTTATTTGAATAGCCTTTCTCACATTCCACTTTGATTTTCCACTGAGTGTCCCTTAGTCACATTTCATTGTAAAACTAATTTAAACTCTTCTCATTCTCGGAGGACAGTCTCGGCCCGGGATTATGCATACAGGAGGCATCCAATAAGTACCTGCTAACACATAAGTGAGTGAACAAATGAATGAATGAGTCCACTGCTTTTTGTTTGTAAGAAAGAATGAAAGCTATCCCTTTTCCTCATTGGGCAGTCCACCGTGGATATTTTCCTGTTGTCCTCGTCTTAACTGGACTTCTCGCAGAGGTAGACCCTCAGGCAGGAATTCAAGGGGGTTCCAGCCATTTCTCCGGGGGCGAGCCAAGGAAACGCCAGCCAAGGGGTGCGACGGCCAGTCGGGAGGAGAGGCCACAAGGGCCGTTACTGGGCCTGTTCCTGCTGGGAGCCCTTGGAGCGTGGCGCTCTGCCCTACGGGGAGCCCAGGTGGGGCCAGTAGGACCCTCCTCAGTGCTATCCCCACGAAGATGCCAGGCCGCTGGTGGCGGGCGGGGGGCGTGGAGAGGAAGAGGGCTTTCTGCCACTCAGGGGTCATCTCGGGGGCACTATCCCCTGGGACACCCAGCTCCTCTGCACACTCCCTTGGTCTCACGCTGAGTGTCCTGGTGTGCACAGTCATGGCCATCTGTGGCCGGGACACGGGCCAGGACCTGCCGCCCTGGGGACATTCCCAGCCAGGGAGCCGATGTGTGTCCTCTGGCTGAAGGGAGAGGACACATACCCAGCGCTGGGTTCCCTCGCAGTCCTGGACTTACACGTGGCTGGGGGATATGCCGAAGGGCCTCGGGCGTCAGGATGCACTGCTGTGCGGCCACACAGGAAGACGGGCGTGTCTGCAGCTTTTCACTGATTGCCAGACAGACCAGCTATGGGCCAGATGCCGCCCCCGCGCCCCTGACCCCGTGTCTCACGGGCTCCGGGGGCCTCAGGGGCACGGGCTCACTGTGCCCAGGGGCAGGGAGGGGCCGGGCCTGACACCAGAAGCTGAGTCGCCCCTGGGACGAGACGTTCCTGGTGCCGATGAGGGCGGACAGGAGGGCGGCTCTGCGGCTCCATGAAGTGGGGGCTTGAAGGCAGACCGAAGCCGCCTGAGACAGGGTGGACCCAGCAGGTCTCCAGGGGGACAGGGCGCGGCCCGCAATGGCTGCACACAGGTGACCAGGGCTGACCCCCGGCACCAGCGGGCCTCCACGCCTGGAGAAACCACGCCACCCCCTCCGCCACTTCCGTGTACCCCCCACGGCCAGTGTGTTCCCCACCCTTCCAGAGTCCACAGGGCCACGCCCAGGAGAGCAGGGGTTCCCTGAACCAGAGGCTTGGTCAGAACCCAGGCTGGGCCCTGCAGAGCCGTCAACGGGTCTGGAGAGATTCCCCTCCCTCACGGTTCTCCGCGTGACCCTGAAGCTGCTGGTGCAAAGGTGCCGCTCAGACTGAAGCCTGTCTCCCAGCCCAGCCCCAGGCGGACCTGCCTGAACGTCCCACCCTGGGCTTCTGCCCTGGGATTTGTAGGCTGAGAAAGGCCTCAAAGACGGCCCCGCCCGCAACATCTACGTCTGTGCTTCTCCTCAAAGCCGTGGATGGTTCCGAGACCCCAGGTGCATTCTCTGCAGGAAATCTTGCCTTCCTAAAAGGCCCAGTTACCGTCGGGTGTGATGATGGCTGCTCTAAGTGTGGGGGCACAGAGGGCATGTCCCGGGACCCACGGCGAGGGAGGGCTAGGGACCGTGAACCGGTCCAAGGCAGGGGGCTCTGGGACTGGGCTTTGCCGGCTGCTGGCTGCACAGTGTGTCACTCGGTCCCCTGTCCTTCCCGTCAGTGTTGCGACATCAAGACAGCCTCTGGGCCCAGCAGCACTGCGTAGATGAGAGCCCTGAACCCAAGTCATGACATGGATGGATGCAGTAGGCTCTCGACTTAGCTTTCTCCCAGAAGGTTCAGAAAGGCCAAGTGGTCTAAAAGTTCTCAAAAAGCTTTTCAAAAATGATAAGGTCAAAATATTGTACGTGTATCCCTCCTCACGCGAATACTTCCTTAACAAGAAAAGGACTGGCCCTTAAAAAACCAGCCCCCTGGTGTCCGTGGCTTGGCACTCCTGTCGGGGCTCCCTCCGGAAGACAGGCCACAGGGACAGGCGGGCAAGTGGTCCATCGGGAAGGGAGAAGGTGGGGCGGGCAGCCCCTGGCGCTGGGGAGAGATTCTGAGGCCACCTGGCTTCCAAAGCAGGAAGTCCTCTCCTGTCTGCGGCTGTCATGGCATCGATGGGTGCGGAGACACACCCGCCAGCGTCCTGTCCGTGCAGCCCTCTCCACACCACAGGGTCCAGTCACGGCGGCTGGGAGGTTGTGCAGTGGTTGGGAGTCCAGACTCTGAAACCAGGTGCCGGGGTTCAAGTCCAGAGGCCTCCACCTGTCTTCAGTCACAGTTCGCCAGAGCCCTGTTGTTATTAACTTTAATTTTGAAGAGCTTCCTTAGTATGAAGCGAGCAACAAATCCCTGGGAAAAGTCTCGGGCATAAAGATCAGTTTGATGGAGATTCCTAAGTCCCAGAAACTGCACCACTGCTCACATCTCCGTTTCCTCACAGCTGATCTCAGTGGATTTCAAACGTCTCTGCAGGTGAAACATTTCCACTAAAACATTTCTGCCAGAAAACGTATCACAACTGTTACAATTCATGAAAGCTCTGAAGGTTTTCTTCTCCTACAAAAATGAGAGACAATGACTGACTGTGAACACTGACACGCTTTGGTTCGCAGCGGTCGAGTGAGTGTCCAGTTCTTGGAGAAGACAATCCCTGTGCTTTCTTGGCAGCGTGAGGCCAGCACTTCTCACCATTCCTCCTGGCTCTCCTCTTCAAAAGGGACGCCCTTCCCTGTGGAGCTGTACCTGTCCTTGTGTACTCAGGCACCAGCCTTCGAGGAACTGCCTTAAAGCTTGTGGCTGCAGTACATTTTGGACGTCTGATCCTGTTTGAACATAATTTTGTGTTTTCTAACTCTCAGAAGAGAAAAATGTATGTTAAAACTCCACAGTAACCACAGCGAGGGCTTAGGATTTAAGCCAACCGAGGGTCGCTGAACGTCACCGGTACTACTGTCTGGAATGGCCGATGCATGGTGACGGCTTTCAGCCCGTGCGGCGATGGCTTTCACGTCCTCCCCACGAGGTGCAGCCTCCATTGCTCATGCTGGGACAGCCACTCGCACATCCCACTCTCGTCAGCTAGCGGAGAGAGTCTGCCTTCGACAGGGATCCTGGAAGCATCCGGAGGTGTGACGGCACCCGGGGGCGGCCGGGCTTGGGCACGCCTGGGGTAGGAAGAGCCAGGCGGCAGAGACAGCGTCCCTGCGTGTTGCTGGGTGATGGGTGGGGATCATCCGAGCCTTTGGGGTGGAATAGGGAAACGCTGTTGGGCTTAAACATGGACATTCATTTCAACCCAGCACTGCTACTCCTGGGAATCAGTTTTATAGAAACAAAGGCCTCCTTTACAGGAAGCTGTGAACCACCATGTGTGCTGGGTATTGTTTGTGGCAGAAAGACCCGGAAGAAAGTACGTCCTCAGGGAGATGGGCGGCATCCCGCAGGTCCGAACCGGGGCCTTGCACCCAGCACTAACGGATTGGGCTCGCACCAGCTGACTTGGAAAGAGCTCAACAATGTTTATTGAGTAAAGAAGGGGAAAAGAGCTAAGGTCTTCATCGGCCCGTCCTGGTCAGGTGACAGGGTCTGTTGGCAAGGGCCTTAGAAGAGCCTCCCTGAACAGAAGGGGCCGAGTGCTGGGTCTGCCAGGGAGGAGGGGTGCGAACGCTGCGGACAAAAGGTGAAGGAGGATCTCACACATGCAACAAGCCGCATGAAGAATGCCAGTCCCTGGCATAAACGGCTGGCGCGTTTGTATGTGGCCATGGAGAGCCACGAAGAGAGGCCAACCGTCCCGCACCAGAACTTGTGGCGACGACAGAAATGGCCTACACCTTCATGTTCAAAACAGCACTGAAGGTGCTACGACCTACGCTCGACCTACGGCTAGCGTGACCCGAAACGTGACACTTGGATTTCATTTCATTTCGGTTCATTGTGTAATTGGGGAGAAACCAGGGGGGAGCAGGGTGAGTAGGGATCAAGAGCTCACACTTAGATCCAGACAGCCCGGTTCACACCCCAGTCTTGCTCCTCCGTGGCTTAGATTTTGCGCAAATGACTGAAGCCCAAATCGCTTTCCTCACTGTGCCCGGGTTTCCTCAGTAGTGAGGCGGGCAAGGCCGTAGTTCCTGTTTCATGGGGGGGTCACTGTGAGGTTTAAGTGAATGCGTATATATGACACTTCCCAGCTCTTGGCAAGGTTTGATGACACTTGCAGACATAAACATCCCCCTGTGTACTTGTCAAGGGTCTTAGTGGCAGGTGGCGGAAGGCTCTGGCTGAGGAGGGTGCCAAATAGATACTGGTGAGCCCACAAGAATGACGCTCTGCCTGGAGGGTCAAGTCCAAGGTCCAGGTGATGTGGCATTGCTGGCCTTGGTGGGGAAGCCGCCGAGGCCAGCGTGTGCTGCCTGAGAGCAGCTGCTTCCTTCTGCTCCGGAGCAAAAGTCCTGCCTGGGTGTGGTGGGTGGGCGGACCTGGACCCCGTGTCTCAGGAGTCTTGGGAGCGGTCCCCTGCAGAGCACTGCCAGCTTCTGCTGGGCGGGTGACCCCGATAAGAAAGGGCTTCGTGTACTAGGCAGCCAAAAGAAATGGTGCAAAAGTACTAGAAATGCAGTTTCTGTTAGGAAAAGGCAGGAGAAAAAGACTGAAGTGCCAGGCGGGCCTGGATGCTGGACTCGCTCGATATTTTTTGAGTGGCCACTGTGGCCCCCTGAGCCCACTGTCTGTGGCCCTCTGAGCCCACTGGCCCTCTGAAGCTGCTGTCTGTGGCCCGCTCTCTGGGGTCCTCGGAACCTGCTCTCGTGGCCCTCTGCTCCCGCTGTCTGTAGTCTTCTGAGCCCGCTGTCGATGGTCCCCTGAGCCCACGGCCCGTGGCCAAGGGGCACCAGGTAGGCTTGCATCTGTGAGAGTTCTCTGGGGGCCACCCTTTCTGCTGAAGCCACTCAGAGGTGGGGAAGCTCCCGGTTGCGTCTCCCCTCCCCGCGAGGCCCTGGGTCCCTCCCAGTTTTGCTTCCGACTTACTCTCGGTATGCTTAGATCACCCTGTGTGCCCCGAAAGCTCTTCTCTGGATGAGCAGCTGTGTGCCACAACCCCTCAAGTGTGACTTGGCGGCGTCTCTGCTTCTCTTTTGGTGGGGACATGTCGCCTGTTCTGTGAGCCAAGGCTTCCTGATGTTCCCATACTCGGCACCCAAGAATGGCACCTGCGCAGAGCACGGGTCCCTCCGGCTCCCTGGGCAGAAGGCCCACGCCATGCCGGCTGCACCTATTCCTGATCACGTGAGCCGGGCACGCAGGACGTCGGCCACGCCGTGGGAGAAGCAGGTGTGCTGTGCAAGCCCTTCACGCAGGTCCAGGGCCGGGCCCGTGCGAGCACATGGTGTGTCCCAAGGGGTGTCATGCTGTGGGGGGGATGGCGGCACAGCCCAGCACCCACAAGGAGGACCGTCAGACCAACGGGGCTGTGCCGAGGCCATGGGATTTGCTTATCGGTGAGAAGCAAAGAGCTGCCAACTCTGCACAGGCGCACGCGTAAGAGGGAAGAGGCTGGCAGTGAAAGCCAGCCACCGAAGGAACCAGGCCGTGCGATTCCACCTGCACGACGCTCAGGACACCGACACCAACCCAAGGCCGGCCACCAGAGGGACCACACTGCTCCCGCCCACTCGGCGTTCGGGACACCCAGCACCAGTGCTGCGGGTGGGACGCTCCGGGGTGGGCCTGGAGGAACCTGCAGGCCAGGGTCACGTGCTCCCTCTGGGGAAGGGTTGAGTGCGCAGTGTGCGCCCTGGCCCCTTGAAATCAGTGTGCCTCCCGGCACATGTGCTGTGTCTTCAAAATACAAACAAAGGCCCACGAGTAATCCTGGAACCTCTAACGAGTGCCATGCACGCCGAAGCGTCCGGGTGAAGTATCCTGGTAGTTGTCGCTTCCTTCGAAATGCATTAAAAATGCGACAGACAGTGGGGGGGCAGAGGACTGGAGAGTGGCTGGGGCGGTGGGAGAGCAAGAGAGGGTTAATGGCAGAACCGGACATCCGCCCCCGCGGCTTCCACTTTCCCACGTGTTTCAAATGCTTGTAACAACATGCTCGCGAAAACATCAGTGAAACGGTGTTAAAGTGGGCAGTTCGATGTACCCTCTCCAGGGCAGGAAGCTCCTGTGTCTTTACAAAGGCTGAAGAATCCTGGGGCAGAAGAGGGTCTGAGAGACGATTCAGTGGGCCCCACTCCACAGACAAGGAAACCGGGGCCCAGAGACGCCGAGATCCGCCCCGGCCCCACAGCCGCGGCCCCACAGCCCGTCGGGCGGGCCAGGCCAGACAGCAGGGCTGGGAGCCCGCTCTGCTCTAGCACGCGAAAAGGCTGTGGCCTCGGAGGCGAGCTTCAGTATCAAAAGCATTTTAGAATCCCAGAGCTCTGTTTCTACCTAATAGTACATTTCTGCAAATTATAATCCTTGGGATCGACGCAGTTAGTTCAATGACTCGTTTTTAAAGTTTGTAGACGCCGAGCTTAAAAAAGGAATGAGGCAGCACCTTCAGCAGCTTCATTAAAGTCTTCAGCCTGCTTACTGCTCTCTTCTTGAGTGTTTCGCGAGGCCGGCCGCTCCGACAGAGCATGGAGGAGCACTGTTATTAATTACTGTGATCACAACCACTTCACAGAGCCAGGAGCACTCAGCCGCTCCCCGCGCTTCCTGGGAGCAAAAGCTCCGCGGCCCCGTCCTCAGACAGGCAACCGCGGAAAGAACATTCGCACGGCTCGCCGAGAGCTGTCATTAAGCCGCTCTCAGAGTCTGAGTCATCCCCTAGCAGAGGGCTGAACTTGGTTTACTTTGAAGGCAGCTGGAGGGCCAGGTGAATATTTTCTTCTCCTTCAAAGAGCACGGGTCCCGGGCCAGACCTGAGTGTGGCCGACCCCCGGCCACGCCCCCGGGGGAGGTAGCGCGTGGTGGCTCGTGTCCGTGGGAGTGCCGGGCCCCTTCCTGCCTCTGCCCAGGGGATGAAGGAGCTGGGGCTGCTGGCTCTGTCCTCGAATCCACCCTGAGAGCCACAGGAACAGACGCATCGCGGCTCAGTGACCACTGACGCCCGCACGTGGAACCCGGGGAGAGGAGAGGGCGAAGGCTCGGCCAGGGCAGGGGCAGGTGGGGCGTCCAGATCCCCTTCTCCCTGCCAGGCTGTGGCGCAACCACCGCTGGCACCTGCACCTTGGACACGGCGGCATCGCCCAGGCCGTGGCGCTGTGCACCGTGAGACCCTGCAGAAGCCTGCTGGGGGAGGTGGGAGAAAGCAGGGCTGGAGGTGCACGTGGTACCCTTTGGCTTTCCCTGGCTGCCCCGTCCCCTCGGGCCCCTGGGGCAGAGCGTGACCCCAGAGGCTGCGGCCGCAGGAGCTGCCCGGGAGATGGACCCCAGACAGTCGCCCGTGAGCGCCGCGGCACTGAGCCTGGCCCGCCATCCCTCCTCGGGCTCAGGGTGCACAACCAGATGGCGCAGGTTAGCCAGGCCGGGACTCTGTATCCACCTGGAGAGTTGCTAGGCTTGCTTGGACACCACCTCCAGGAAGCCTTTGGTGACCACCCCCAACAGGGGCTGGGCCTCTCCCAGGGGCTCCGTGGTTCTGGGCTTTCCTCGGTGCCGTGGTTTGACGCTTTTCCCACCAAGCCCATGTCGAAACGGGAGCCCGTGTTGGAGGTGCCGGGGCCACCGGCAGACCTCTCGCGAGTGGCTGGGCCGTCTTGCTGTAATGAGCGAGTCCCTGCTCTCAGCTCCCACAGGCACTGATGGCCCAGAGTCCGGCCCCTCCTCCCCTTCCCTCGCTCCCTCCCTCGCCCCGCAGGTGCCGGCGTCCCGAGGTGTCCCCAGAAACACCTCTCCGTAGCTGGAGGCGCGGGGCAGCCAGCATTCAGCTGACACCACCGGGGCACTGTCATGCCGCAGAGGGCCGCCTCGCCACGGCCCTCTTTCCCAGCCGGCCGGCACCTGATCACGTGACGTGGGTGTAGAAAGAGCTGGAAAGTTCTTGTGGGCGCCTCACCCTGGCGTCACTCCAGCAGCCAAGGAGACTCCAGAGGCCACTGCAGCCCCAGGAGCCCCAGGACTGGCCTCTGTGGTGGGTGCACAGAGCTCAGCAACCCTGGGCCCGGTAGCTGCCTGTCCCCAAACCCCCTGCCTGCACACCTCAGGCTCAGAGCCTGCGCCTGGAAACGGAGCCCGTGGTCACCCACCTCCCGGCTGGCTGGTGCCTCCGGGCCCACAGATCAAGGACCACAGGACATGCAGCCAGAGCAGGGGCGGTCGCCGTCAGAAGCCGGAATGCCAGAGTAAGGGAGGGATGGCCGTCGGCACGGACCTGGCCCTGGAGTCGTGTTTCAGGACGAGGAGACCCTGAGTTTACTGGATGGTTCCACCCAAGGTTGTCTGGGATGGCATCCAGGCACTCGAGACACGGATGACCGCCACTGAGCACCAGGAGGCGGGGCCCGCCTCTGTTCACAGGGGCGCCTCTTGCACCCAGCAGCGTCTGGCGGATGAGAGGCACTCGACCGGCGCCGACTGGCGAGTGTGGCGCCCGCAGGGGGAGGCAGCCGGGGTCGGGGAGGTGGGCTCAGCAAGGAGCAAGAGGAACTTGCAAGGGGTGGGACGCCGCTCGTGGCCTGCCAAGGAGGGAGGCCTGCAGACGGGGACAGACCTCGGCCTGACCCCAGGTGGGCCCGAGCTCCACGTGGGCCGTGCCGCCGGCAGGCTCCGCGACCCGGGTCTTTTCCTCTCCCCGGGCCTCAGGTGCACCATCTGTACGAGACGTATGAAATACGGTGACTGCAGAACCTGCTGAGTGACCTGGACCCAGTCCCTTGGACCAGCACTCAGTTCTCTGTCCATAAATGGGCATATGTGGTTCACACACACGTGCTACATGCATGCACACATGCTACACGCACGCACACAGTCTCAAGGGACTCTGGGGTGGCAGCGCTTGCAACACGCTCCATGTCCCCAGGGGGAAGACGTGTGGGGCCTTGCCGGCTGTGAAAGGCCTGATGACCTTTTGGCTTTACGGAAGACGCGAACCAACGCAAAGTTCTGGCCGAGTGACACCCGTGGATAAGCTCACGGCTGCACCGGCCATCGATCTGGGCCCTGACCAGGCTACTAGTTCTGCAGCCGCTGAAGCAAATCGTGTTTCGAAGCACCCTCTGGAGAGACCCCTCCCGGCAGGTGAATTTTCGCTGAAACGCCGTGGGAGAGGTTGCGGCCGAGTCTCGAGCACTCGGCTGGGAGGCAGAGCAGATGGGCTCTGCCGGGAGAGGAGGCCGGCCCACCCTCGCCCCGCCAGGCGCTCTCGCAGCAGAGCTGTGGGCACGGATGGGCGTGTCTAGCCCACGGTGCGTCCTCTCTCCTGTCACCCCTGTCCCGTCCGCACAGAGCCAGAGTGGCTTCCCTGGGAGTCCCCTGCCCCTCCCCCGGCCACCAGCCGCTAGTCCAGTCACACGGCCCTTTCCACGTCCAGGCCACGCCCTGGGTTACAGGTGGCACTGCGCTCCGCCAGGCCTCAGCCCGGCCCCAGCCCTGTTCCGGCCCGGAGTCCAGTTCCCTGCCCCCGTCTCTGCTCTGGCCTCAAGTGACTCGTGTGACTCACAGAACTTGGCAGAAGTCACCCTGTGTGAGTTCCTAGCCAAGTCAGAGGCCTAGCACCTTCCACCACGGCCTGGAATCGTTCTCTCCTAGGAATTCCGTCCCCTGAGACCACCATGCTGGCCAGGCCACAGGGGGGAACTCTGCGTCAGGTGAGGCCAACCTCCCAGCGTCCCCGGCAGGGTCCAGGCCTGTGGCTGAGGGTCTCCGGGACGCCCCAGATGGGCGCCCCCACGCGAGCCCAGCAGGGCGTTCTAGAGGCATCTGCATCAGACTCCCATGGAACAGACCACCCAGCGGGGCCCCATCCAAGCTTCTGGCCCACAAAGTCCGGGATACAGTCAAATGGCTGTTGCTGGGAGCCCTACGTTCTGGGAGGCTTTGCCAAGGTCTGCCCGCCGCAGGCCCCGGCGCGAGCGTCCCTGGAACGCCCCTCCACGCTCGACCTGGCTGCGTCCTTCTCACCTCCAACAGAATGGCCTCCGGGGAGGCCCTTCCAGCCCCCACCCAAGGGTGAAGAATGCCCACATGAGGCCACCTCGCCTCCTCGTGCCTTCCCAACACTCCACAGGCCTCCCCGCTCAGCTGGCTGACCGCGCCCCTCCAGCAGGGCTGCCAGACTCTGACCCGGAGGGCGACAGCAGCTCTCGCGATGAAGCGCTGCAGAGCCCCAGCCCCGGCGCCCGTCTACGCACGGAAATTTCACGGTCGCCACCACGCGGTGCGGAGCGTGCCCGTGTGGCCCCGCAGCCCACGCTGGCCCCGCAGCTCTGGAGTCTCAGGGCGCCCATGGACTCTGCCTTCCGAGGACCAGCAGGGGCCTCTGGGCCCACCCACGGCCCTTCTGTGCCAAGAGCCGCCTTCCCCTCCCGGGAGGCCCTCCTCATCAGGACGGGGCCGGGGGGCTGGGCCGGCTCCCTCCCGCCAGTCCCAAGACACAAGCTCTGCAGGACAGGCAGCAGGCCCACCGGGCCCTGGCTGGCTCCGTCCAGGGAGTCCGCGCCACTCCCTCCCACCTCTGCTGGTTTCGGGGACCCTCCCCCCTTCCAGGAGCCAGGCGCTTTGGCAGCCAGGAAGGGCATGACACCTTCAGGAGGCAGAGCCTGTCCTCTGCTCTCCGTCCCCCTACAGACCTGGGCTGGGGAGACCCTGGGGAGCAGCCGTGGGGGAAGGGAAGGGCCCGTCCTCACTTCAGAAGCGCCTGGAAAGCAAGCAGCGGTTGCGGGGGTGACAAACGCCATTCCCTGCCTCCACTGGCTGTGAAAGGGAAGCTGTCGGGCTGCCCTAGTGCACGCCCGGGGTCACCCGTGCCAGGGGGGCTCCGAGACTCCACCGGGTCCTGGACGGCGGGGCTTCTGCCGACGCCGCGAGGGGCCTCTGCTCGAGACACACTGCGCACGCCGTCCTTTTAATCCGCTTCCATGCACAGCTCAGGCCCGGCAGAGGACACTCCCGCGCCTCCCGCCCCAGAGCCAAGGTCCTCTCCGGCGTCCACTGACGCGTGAGGGCCGCCGTCCCTAGGAAGAAGGTGGGGTTGTGAGGCCCAACGCCGCGCCAGGGTCCCCCACTCCCAGGTCCTGCAGGGCTTCCAGAAGCTGCTCCCGGGCCGAGCCGACGAAGGCGTTCTGCAGGAAGGCGGGCAGGCCCCCCACGCCATCCCGCAGGGTGTAGAGGGGCACGCGCACCAGGCCCAGCACCTGAAACGGGAAGGAGACGAGGCGCTGCGCCCAGGAGGCTCCCCCGCCACCTGGAGCCCCTCTGCAGCCGGTCTGTCCAGAGCAGAGGCTGGCGCCAGGCTCACACGCACAGGCCTGGGGGGCCCCACCTCTGCGGGCCAAGGGCCCCAGCCAGCCACCCGGGGCCACCCGAGCCGGTGCTCCCACCTCCAGCCCCAGGCCCCAGCGGCCCCGCCTGGAGGTTGCAAGATACCCTTCACCGGCGGGGGTCTCAGAATGTGGTCCTCAGATGACCTGCACCAGCACCCGCGGGAACTTCCGAGGATGCAAATTCCCA
>NW_007024914.1:0-10491 GCF_000164805.1 Carlito syrichta
GGTGTGGTGACAGGGAACACTTCTACACTGTTGGTGGGAGTGTAAACTAGTGCAACCTCTGTGGAAAGCAGTGTGGCATTTCCTAAATGCTCTACAAATTGACCTTCCATATGACCCTGCAATCCCCCTACTGGGAATATACCCTGAAGAACACAAATCACTATATAAAAATGATACCTGCACACGTATGTTTATCACAGCATTGTTCACAATAGCAAGAACCTGGAAACAACCATGCTGCCCATCAAAAGAGGACTGGATTAAAAAAATGTGGTACATATACATGATGGAATACTATGCAGCCATAAAAAAGAACAAAATCATGAATTTCGCAGCAACCTAGATGGAACTAGAGTCTATAATACTGAGTGACCTCTCACAGAAACAAAGATCCGAATATCACATGTTCTTACTCATATAATGGACCTTGAACATTCAATGTAATACTATAAGAAAATGACTGACAGTACTGGGAAACTATGGGGGGGGAGGGGAATGGGATTAACAGTAGCAAATATCTGTCTGGGTATGGGAAAACACCTCTTATCAACAGGGTGCCTGAATGAAACATAATTGTACACCTAACCCTTAACTGTACCCCACAAAAGCATAATAAAAAATATTGATTAATAAAAAAAAAACTTCAAGCAAGGAGATTAATTAGCTATGAGAATAAACTCCATTAGTGTTAAGAGAAAGCTAGATGGAAAAATAATAAGTGAGAGGCTTCAAGTTTTACACTTGCACCGATGTAGCTCATATACATCAGAAGGGAGCTGCCATTTGGTGAGGTGAAATCATGGAAACATTTTACTTTGGACTACCAGAAACATTTTACTTTGGAAACCTGAGAGTAGACCTCATGTAGCCTGTGATAGGAGAATGTGTAGAATGCTTGTAAGGGACAAGCTAACTTAGGCTCAAACTTCTCAAAAGTACATGGGTTATCCTACACAGAAAACAAGATCAAGAACAGTAGTCCTTTCACCCTCCTCTCACCTACACTGGAGAGAAAATCAACCTATAAGTGTCTAACTGGGCCCAGCATCTCGACTAGCCATGCAAGGGGTAAGGAGCAATAGTGATCAACTCAAAGGCAAGGCTCTCTACTTGTCAAGTTGCCTGAGGCTTCTGACTTTTTAAGTGAGCTTGAAGCAGAAAATATGGGATTCCAAAGTATGCTTATCAAGTAAGATAGTAAGGGCTATCTAACATCTCAAAGATAAATCAGGCTCTCCTAGGATATGCTTCACTGATTAAGTTATGTTATTGGACTGACATAGAAAGCAAAGCAGTAAGGACATTCCAAGAGAGAAAAACTACAGATCAATCTTTCATGAACATAGATACCAAAATATTAAGTAAAACATTACCAAATATAATCCAATTTTACAAAAAGGAAAATGTATCACTAGCAAGTGGGGTTTGTTCTATGAATACAAGGGTGGTTTAACACTTTAAATCATCAAAACAAAAAAGAAAATTATATGACCATCTTAAGAGATGCAGATAAACATTCTTAAAATATTCAACACCCCTACATGATAAGAAACTCTTAGCAGAGTAGGTATAAAAAGGAACTTTCTTAATTTGATAAAGAATATCTATAGAAATCTACAGCAAACATCATATTTAGTAGTAAGGTGTTGAAAACCTTCCTCCTGAGATCAGGAATAAGTAAATACTGCCTGCTATCACCATTTCTATTCAACATTATACTTAAGTTCTAGCCAGTAAAATAGAGTAAAAAAAACACATAAAAATTAAAAAGGAAAATATAAAGCTATTATTGTTCTCAGATGACATATTTGTATATGTATAAAATCCAAAAGAGTTTACAAATTATTATAATTAGTATTTTTAACAATGTCAGTATACAAAAATCGGTTATATTTCTACATACCAGCCAAATATAGAAATTTAAATTGATTTAAGAGACTTCATTGATATTAGCATAAAAATTATCAAACACCCAGGAGCAATCTAATGAAAGAATTACAAAACGCTATACTAAAAATAATAAAAACATGATTGAAATTAAATAAGGCCTAAATAAATGGAGAGGCATGCCATGTTCATGGATTGAAAGACTCAACAGAATTAAGATATCATTTCCCTTTAAATTAGCATATAGATTCAACACAATCCCAAACAAAATTGTTTTTGGTCAAAATTGTCAACCTCATTCTAAAAAATCATATAGGATTTCAAAGCACCCGAAATTACCAAGGCAATCTTGAGGAATAACAAAGCTATAGATTTAAGCTACCAGATTTAATGACTTATCCTAAAACTATAATAAATAAGACAGTTTAGTACTGGTGAAAAGATAAACAAACTGACCAGTATAGCATAATATAAGAACATAAACAGATCCAAATATACATAGTCAACTAATTTGTGTTAAAGTTGACACTGTGGTGCAATGAAGAAATAATGATTTTTTCAATAAATTGTGCTATGTCAATTGGATTGCCCAATGAGGAAAACTGTATCTTAACCTTTATGACACCATACTTGGAAATCAATTCAGGACATATTGGGAGAACTAAAGGTAAAGGGTAAAACAATAAAACATTTACAGAAAAATGTAAAATATTTATATGACGTTGGAGTAGACAAGGTTCTTAAAGCAGAACACAAAGCCTCATTTTTTAAAAAAAAATTCTGACCCTTGTTTTATTATGTGGCTCTTCTGGTGTTTTGTTTTTTTTGTTTTGTTTTAATATAAAGATGTGGGGTTAGGTATACAAATGTTGGTTATGCAGGTACCCTTGATGAGGTATGCCTCTACTTCCCCTAGCAGTTTCACTCAACTGCCAATCCCATCTCCCTCCCCTGACAGTTTCCCACTACTGTCAATCCCTTTCTTATAGTATTATAATTGTTCAAGGTCCGCTTATGAGTGAGACTATATGGTACTCTGTTCTTTGTTTCTGTAATAGATCACTGAGTATGATCAATTCTAAGTCCATCCAAGTTACGGCGAAGTCCTTTTGTTTGTCCTTCTTTATGGCTACATAATATTCCATTGTGTTTATGTACCACATTTTTTAAATCCAGTCCAGCTTTGATGGACAGCATGGTTGGTTCCATGTTTTTGCTAAGGTGAATAGAGCTGCAACAAACATATGGGTGCAGGTATCTTTTGTATAGAATGATTTGTGTTCCTCTGGGTATATTCCTAATAGGACAATTGCTGGGTCATATGGAAGGTCAATTTCTAGTTCTTTCAGAAATTGCCACACTGTCTTCCAAAGAGGTTGCACTAGTTTGCATTACCACCAGCAGTGTAGAAGCATTCCTTTTACTCCACATCCTTGCCAGCATCTGTTGTTGTTTGTTTTATTAATGATGGCCATGCTTACTGGGGTTAGGTGGTATCTCAATGTGGTTTTGATTTGCATTTCTCTGATAATGAGTGAGGCTGAGCACTTTTCATGTGTCTGTTGGCTGCCTGTATATCTTCTTCTGAGAAGTGTCTATTTATGTCTTTTGCCCACTGTTTAAAGGGGCTGTTTGTTTGTTTCCTTTTGGCATGTTTGAGTTCCTTGTAGATCCTAGATGTTAGGACTTTGTCAGATACACAGTTTGGCAAATATTCTTTCCCATTCTGTGTGCTGTCTCCCTGCTCTCTTGATGATTTCTTTTGCTTTGCAGAAGCTCTTTAGTTTGATGAGGTCCCACTTGTCTATCTTATTTCTTAAGGTATTGACCTTTATTGTTCTGAATAGGAATTGGTTGCCAGTTCCAATTTCCACAAGGGTATCTCCTGCATTTTCTAAGATTCTTATAGTTTGAGGTTTTGCATTTAGGTCTTTGATCCATTTAAAGTTAATTTTTGTGTATGATGATAAATAGGGGTCCTGTTTCAATCTTCTGCATGTGATCAGCCAGTTTTCCCAGTGCCGTTTACTGAATAGGTTCTCCTCTCCCTAGTGATTGTTGTTGGAGGCTTTGTCAAAGATGAGTTGGTTGAGAAATTGAGACCTTGTTTCCGGAATCTCATCCTGTTCTGTTGGCCCATACACCAATATCAGGCTGTTTTGATGATTGTAGCCTTATAGTAAAGTTTGAAGTCTAGAAGTGTGATACTTCCTGCTTTGCTTCTTTTGCTAAGGATTATTTTGGCTATTTGTGATTATGTTTTCATGTAAAATTCTGTATTGTCACTTACAGATCTGAGAAGAGTGATGCTGGTAATTTAATGGGTTTGTGTTGAATCTGTAGATTACATCTAGTAGGATGGACATCTTAACAATGTTGATTCTTCCTATCCCTGAACATGGAATACTTTTCCATTTGTTTGTGTCTTCTTGGATTGCTTTGAGCAGAGTTTTGTAGTTCTCATTGTAAAGGGTCTTTCACTTCTGTGGTTAAGAAGATACCAAGGTATTTGTGGCTATTGTGAATGAGTTTGTCCTTTTTTTGGTTCTCTGCCTGCTTGTTCCTGGTGTATAAGATTGCAACTGTTTCTTTGTACATTTATCTTGTACCCTGAGACTTTGCCAAAGTCCTTTATCAGTGCAAGCAAGTTTTTGACAAATTCTTTTGGATTTTTGAGGTATATGTTCATATCATCAGCAAAGAGGGATAACTTAACTTCTTCTTTTCCTATTTGGAAACCTATGATTTCCTCCTCTTGTCTAATTGCTCTAGCTAGGACTTCCAACACAATGTTGAACAAGAGGGTTGAGTGTGGGCAGACTTGTCTTTTTCCATTATTCAGAGAAAATGTTTCCAGTTTCTTTTCATTTAACAATATGCTAGCTGTGGGCTTCTGTAGATGATGCTTACTATTTTGAGGAATTTTCTTCCTATACATAGATGTTTGAAGGTTTTTTATCAAGAAGGAATGCTGGATTTCATAAAAAGCTTTTTCTGCTTCTAGTGATATAATCATGATTCCTTGTTTTTGCATCTGTTTATGTATTTAATTATATTTATGGTCATGTGGATGTTAATCCAGCCCTGCTTCCTGGGGATGAAGCCTGCTTGGTCATGGAGAATGATTTTTGAGGTATGTTGTTGAATCTGATTTGCTAGAATCTTGTTGAGGACTTTTGCATCTATGTTCATAAGAGATATTAGGCTGTAGTTCTCTCTTTTTTTTAATCTTTACCCAGTTTGGGTATCAGTGTGATGTTAGCTTCACTAAAAGATTTGGGGAGAATTCCATCTTTCTCCATTGCCTGGAATATTTTCAATAGGATTGGTATCAGCTCTTTATACGTTTTGTAGAATTTTGCTGTAATACCATCTAGTCCAGGGCTTTTCTTTTCTTCTTTTTTTCTTTTGTAGATAGTTTTCTTATGACAGAGTCTGTTTCCTGGGTTGTTATTGTGTTATTGGTCTATTTAGTGTCTCAGTGTCTTCTTGTTTCAACCTTGGGAGACTGTGTGATGTCAGATAGTCCTCCATTTCATTTAGCATATTAAGTTAGTTTCCATACAGGTGTGCATAGTAATCTCTGATAATCATCTGTATTTCTTCAAGGTCAGTTGTGATTTGATCTTTTGTATTTCCAATTATGTTTATTTATTCTTTTTCTCTCTTTTTCTTGGTCATTCTGGCTAGGAGGCCATCTATCTCCCTAATTCTTTCAAACAATCAGCATTTTGTTTTGTTCACTTTTTTCTATAATATTTTTGTCTTCTATGCATCCCGTATTTGGGCTCTTACTTTGTTGATCTGGATTCTTCTGCTAAAGTTAGGGTTTTGGTGGTCTTGTCTTTCCAACTCCCTTAGGCGATTTGTTAAACTGTTAACATGTGGTCTTTCTATTTTCTTGATGTGTGTTCTTAGAGATATGAATTACCCTCTTAGAACTGCTTTTCTGGCATCCTAGAGGTTTTGGTAAGATGTTTCTTCATTTTCATTTGTTTTTGGGAATCTTTTAATTTCTGTTTTGATTTCAGTGGTGCCCCAGTGGTTGTTCAGCATCATGCTGTTTAATGTCCATGTCCTTGCGGGTTTGGGGGAAAATTTGTTGGTATTGATATTTATTTTTATTCCACTGTGATCTGAGAAGGAGCACAGCAATATTTCTACTTTATGGAATTTGTTTATCCTTGATTTATGGCCGAGGATGTGGTCAGTCTTGGAGTACATTCCATATGGTGGCGAATACAATGTATATTCTGTGTTTGTTGGTGGAATATTCTATAGGTATCTATTAAGTTCTTTTGTTCAAGCATCAAGTTGACGTTCTGGATTTCTTTGTTGATTTTTTTGCCTAAATGATCTATCTAGGGCTGTTAGTGGGGTTTTCAAGCCTCCAGTCATAATAGTGTTAGAGTCAATATCTTTTTTTTTTTTGGCTTAGTAGTTGCTTTATAAATGCTGGTGCTCCAGTGTTGGGTTTATATATGTTTAGGATGAATATTTCCTGTTGATGGATTGAATCTTTTATTATTATGTAGTGTCCTTTTGCATCTTTTTAAATTTTTGATAGCTTAAGGTTGTTTTGTCTGCTGTTAAGATTGCTACTCCTGCCTTCTTTTGTGATCCTTTTGCCTGAAAACTTATTTTTCATCCTTTAACTTTGTATCTGTGTGCATCCCTTGTGGTGAGATGGGTTTCCTGGATGCAGCAGATAGTTGGGTCATGGTTTCTTTTTTATTTGTTACATTGGAAAATACAGTTTCTTTAGAATGCAAATCAGAGAGAGAGATAGAGATAGAGAAAGAGACAGAGAGAGAGAGAGAGAGAGAGAGGAGATTCATCACCCCAAGGTGGGGGTGTGATAAAAGCTAGGCCATGGTTTCTTATCCAGTTTGTCATTCTATGTCTTTTCAGTATTGTATTTAGTTAATTCACATTCAGGCTGATTATTGAAATGTGATTGCTTCTCCCTGTCATGAGGTTCTTTAAAGTTTTTTCTTTGTTTGTTTGCTTGATTTCTTTTAGCTTTGTGATTGGTGTATGTGTGTTTTTCAAATTTGCTGTTGCAATGTGTTCTGTGCTCTGCTGTTCTCATAGAAAGTGTGTGGTCATTCTTTTTCTTTCTTTATTCTGTGCTTAATACCTTTTTAAGCATCTCCTGTAGAGCTGGAGAAGTCCACAATTTTATTAGTCATGAAGGAAATACAAATTTAAACCATAGTAATGTCACACTGAACAATCATCAGAATAACAAACATTTAAAAAGAAGAAAAATACTAAGTTTTGGCGAGGATGTGGAGCAGCTGAAACTTTCATTTACTGTGGTGAGAGTGTAAATTGGTGTGAACACTCAAGAAAACTATTTGACAGTACCTACTAAAACTGAACATGAGCATACCCTGTGACCTAGTAATTCTGCTCCTAGATATATAATCAACTGAAATATGGTCATCAAAAGACATGTTCAAGAATATTCATAACAGCACTATTTGTAATAGTCCAAACCCGGAAAATCCTTTTATACACAACAGCATGAAAATGGATAAAATGAATAAATGAATAATAACATTCTATAAGGAACACTCTACAGCAATTAAAAGAAAACTTCTGCAGATATGTTCAACAATAGGGAATATTCTCACAATCAAGCTAAGAAAGCCAGACAGAAACAAATGGATACAAGCTTATGCTTCTATTCATATAAATCACAAAACAGTTAAAACTAATCCATACTGTTAGAAGTCTTAATAATGGCTACCCTTACTGTGGCTAGTGATTAGGACAGAGCAAAAGAAGCTCTTGGGAGTGCTAGTGTTCTTTATATACTTTGATCAGGTTGCTGATTACATGAGAATATTTAGTTTGTGAAAATTAATTGAGCTGTACAATTATTGTGCATGTTTATGCATGTATGTTATGGTTTCATAGGGAAAATTTTACACGTAAAGTAATTAATGTTTTTCAGGGCTGACATAAAAAATTATCATAAACTTGGTGACTTAAAACAACAGAAATTCATTTTTTCAGTTTTGGAGCTTAGACAGATGTCAGAAATCAAGGTGTTAGCAGGGATGCACTTCTTCTGAAAGTTTTAGGGGAGAATCCTTCCTTGTGTCTTCTAGCTTATGGTAGCTCCAGATGTTTCTTAGCTTGTGGCTGCATAACTCCAGTCCCTGCCTCTGACTTTTCATGTCATTTTCCTTCTTGCTGCCTAGTTTTTATTTATTTTTATGGTAAAGATGTGGAGTACAAGTCAGGATTAGGCAAGAAAACTATTTGACAGTACCTACTAAAACTGAACATGATTATTTATTTATTCATGTGGTTTATGATCCAGTACTGTTGGTGATGACATGTGCCCTTCCCTCCCCTGGCAGTGTCCAGCTACTGCCAATCCCTTTCTTGTAGTGTTATTTTGAATGTTCGAGAGTACATGTGGTATTCAGTTTTTTTGTTTCCGTGATAGATCCTGAGCATTATAGATGCTAAATTCATCCAAGTTGCTTCAAAGTCCAGAATTTTGTCCTGTTTTATGGCTGGATAATATTTCAGAGTGTGTATATACCATGTTTTTAAAAAATCCAGCCCTTTTTTTGATGTGCAGCATGTTTGATTCCACATATTTGCTATAGGGAGCAATGCTGCAATAAACATGCGTGGTCAGGTATTTTTTTGTAGAATGATTTGAGATCTTCCAAGTATATTCCCAGAAGAAGGATCACAGAGTGGAATGGAAGGTCAATTTTTAGATATTTTAGAAATCACCACTCTGTTTTCTACAGAAGTTTTAAGTTCACACTACCACCAATAGTATAGAAGTGGTCCCTTTTCTCCCCGTCTCCAGCATCTGTTGTTTATCAATTTATTAATGATGACCATCTTGACTGGAGTTAGGTGGTATCTCAGTGTGATTTTGATTTGCATTTCTTTGGTGATTAGTGAGACTGAGAGTTTCTTCATTTATCTCTTGGTTGTTTGTATGTCTTCTTTTGAGAAGTATTTATTCATGCCTTTTTTATTTAAAAGGTGTAGGGTACAATTGAGGAGCAGGTATACAAATGGTCATATTCATGTCTTTTGCCCCTTTTTTATAGAACTGCTTGCTTTTTTCCTTTTGACATATTTGAGTTTCTTGTAGATCCTGGATGTTAGGCCTTTTTCAGATAAACAGTAAATATTTTTTTTCCCATTTTGTGGAATGTCTCTTTACTTTCTTAATGGCTTATATTGCTTTGCAAAATATTTTCAGTTTGATGAGGTTCCACTTGTCTATTTTATCTCTTATGGCATGGGCATCTGGGATTTTGATCAGAAATCAGTTGACTAGTCCAATTTCCATAAGAATGTCTCCCAAATTTTCTAAGATTCTCATAAATGAGGTTTTATGTTTAGGCCTTTGATCCATATATTAGGGGTCATTTTTCATTCTTCGGCATGTTGTCAGCCATTTTTCACAGAACCATTTACTGAATGGGTTCTCCTCTCCCCAGCAGCTGTCATTTGTGGCTTTGTCAAAGATGAGTTGGTTAAGAAATTAAAGTTTTGTTTCTGGAATCTCTATCTTGATCCATTGGTCTATATGCCTGTTCTTGTACCAATATCAGGCTGTTGGGATTATTGTAGCATTATAATAAAGTCTGGAAATGTGATACTTCCCACTTTTTTTTCCTGAAGATTATTTTTGCTATTAATGGACATTTTTGTTTCCATATGAATTTCTGTATTGTCATTTCCAGGTCTGAGAAGAATGATGTTGGTAATTTAACAGTTATTGCGTTGAATCTGTAGATTGTCTTGAGTAGGATGAACATCTTAACAGTATTGATTCTTCCAATTCATGAGCATGGCATATTTTTCAATTTGTTTGTGTCTTCTTTGATTTCTTTAAGCAGTGTTTTGTAGTTTTCATTGTAGATGTTTTTTACTTCTCTGATTAGGTAGATGCCAAGGTATTTCATAATTTTTGTGGCTATTGTGAATGGGATTGTGTTTTTTATTTTGTTCTCTGCCTGTTGTTAGTGTATACAAATGTGACGGTCTTTTGCATGTTGATTTTGCACCCTGAGACTTTGCCAAAGTCCTTTATTAGTGCAAGGATATTTTTGACAGATTATCTTGGATTTTCAAGGTATAGATGATATCATCAGGAAAGAGGAATAATTTAACTTCCTCTTTACCTATTTGCATACCCCTGATTTGTTTCTCTTTTCTCTAGCCAGAACTTCCAAAACTATGTTGAACAGGAGGAGTATTGTGTTGATTCTGTAGATTGCCTTGGTTTGGATGGCCATCTTAACAATGTTGATTCTTCCAATCCATGAGCATGGAATATTCTTCCACATGGACAGTCTTGTCTTGTTCTGGTTTTGGGGGGAAATGCTTCCAATTTCTGTCCATTTAGATGTTGTCTGTGAGTTTTTCATAGATGGCTCTTGCTATTTTGAAGTATGGTCCCTCTATGCATAAGTGTTCAAGGTTTTTATCAAGATGGGATGCTTGATTTTGTTGAAAGCCTTTTCTGCATCTAATGATATAATCATGTGGTTGTTTTTACATCTGTTGATGTATTGAATTATGTTTATGATCTTGTGGATTTTTTTTTTTTTT
>NW_007024914.1:10687-19770 GCF_000164805.1 Carlito syrichta
GTCTCGAACCCACAGGCTCAGGCAATCCACTCACCTCAGCCTCCCAAAGGTGCAGGATTACAGGCTGAGCCACTGAGCCCAGCTGATCTTGTGGATTTTGAACCAGACCTGCAACCTGGGTATGAAGCCTACTTAGTTACGGCGGATAATACTTTAGATGTGTTGTTGGATCTGATTTGCTTGAATCTTGCTGAGAAATTTTGCACCTATGTTCATCAGGGATATTGGCCTGTATTTCTCATTCTTTGCTGACTCTATGGCCAGATTGGGTATCTGTGTGATGTTACCTTCATAAACTAATTTGAGGAGAGTTCCATCTTTTTTCAATTGCCTGGAATACTTTAAATAGGATTGATATCATCTCCTCCTTGGATGTTTTGTAGAATTCTACTGGAAAGTCATCTGGTCCAAGGCTTTAAAAAAATTTTTGTGGCAAATTTGCTTATAACAGAGTAAGTTTCCTTGGTTGGTATTAGTCTATTTAGAATCTTAATTTCTTCTTGTTTCAACCTTGGGAGGTTTTTTGATATCAGAAAGTCCTGCATTTCACTTAGGTTCTTGAGTTTATTTCCAGACAGGTGTGGATAGTACACTTTGATAATCTTTTGATTTCTTCAGTCAGTTGTGACTTGATCTTTTGCATTTCTGATTGTGTTTATTTTGGCTTTTTATCTTTTTGTCTTGGTGAATCTGGTTAGGGGACCATCAATCTTGCTTATTCATTCAAAAAACCTGCTTTTTGTTTTGTTGATTTTTTTCTATGATATTTTTATCTTCTAGGTCCTGTAGTTGCATTTTTACTTTGGTGATCTTAATTATTCTGCTGAAGTTAGGGTTTTAGTGGTCTTGCCTTTCCAACTCCCTTAGCTGATTTATTAGGCCATTTACTTGTGGTCTTTCTATTTTATTGATGTGTGTGCATACAGCTATATATTTCCCTCTTCAGACTCCTTTTATGGCATCCCAGAGGTTTTGGTAAAATGTGTCTTTGTTTTCATTTGTTTCCAATAATATTTTAATTTCTATTTTAATTTGTGTTGACCCAGTAGTTACTCAGCATTGTGCTATTTAGTGTCCATGTCTTTGTGGGTTGGGGGGGGATCTTGTTGTTTTAAATATTTATTTTTATTCTACTGTGTTCTGAGAAGCTGCATGGTAGTATGTTGATCTTATGAAATTTATTTATACTTGATTTATGGCAGAGGAAGTGGCTGATCGTGAAGTATGTTCCATGTAGTGATGAGTAGAATGTGGTTGTTGGGTGGAGTGTTCTCTAGGTATCTATTAAGTCCATTTGGTCAGGCATCAACTTAAGGTTCCAGATATCCTTATTGAATTTTTGCCTTGAAGATCTATCTAGGGTTGTTAGTGGGGTGTTTAAGCCCCCAGTTATGATAGTGTTAGAGTCAATATCCTTTTTTTAGTTTACATAGTAGTTGCTTTATAAATTCTGGTGCTTCTGTGATGAGTGCATATATGTTGAGGATGAATATTTTTTGTTGATGGATTGAACCTTTTGTCATTAAGTTGCATCCTTTTGTATCAATTTTAAATTTTTGATAGCTTGACGGTTGTTTTGTTGCATATTAAAATCCCGACTACTGCCTTTTTTGTGCTCCATTCACCTCAAAGTTTGCTTTCCATCCTCCAACTTTGAGCCTGTGGAAGTCCTTTCTAATGGGGTGTGTTTCCTGGAGACAGCATATTGTTGGGTCACGTGCTTATTTATTCAGTTTGCCATTCTATGTCTTTTCAGTGGTGCATTTACTCTAATCATGTTTAAGGTGATTATTTAAATGTGAAAGTTTATCCCCGTCACGAGACTCATAAATCTTTTTTGTTTATTTGGTTTTATTTAACTTTTGGGTAGATATGAGTGTGTTTTCAATTTTGCAGTTGTGATGTATGTTCTATTGATTCTGTATTTTCCTCTACTCTAGCAAAGTGTGTGGTCATTATTTTATTTTATTTTATTTATTTTCCTTTCTTCTCTGCTTAATATTTTCTTAAGCATCTCCTGTAGAGTTGGTCTGGAAGCAGCCTAATCTCTTATGATTGGATACCTGGGAGGATTTTAATTATCTATAGCTAATGATGTTTAGCTTATCTGGGTGGGAAATTCTTAGTTGGAATTGTTTATCTTTGAGACCATTGAAGATTGGACTCCAGTCCCTTCTATGTCTGCAGTGTTTCTGTAGATAAGTCTGCTGCTATTCTAACTGGCCTTCCCCAGTAGGTAATCTGACCTTTCTTGCTTTCTTTAGGATTTTTCTTGCATAAGCAAATGTTATAATCAAATTACTATGTGTCTAGGAGTTGATCTTCTCATTTGATGCCTTGAAGGGGTTCTCTGAAATGCTTGTGTTTGGATGAAAGGAGGGAAGTTTTCTTGGATAGCCTCATGGAGTTTGTTCCAAAGTATTCTCTGTCTCCCTTTCTGCTTCAGGTATACTGATCAGGCCTAAATTTGGCCTCTTAATATAATTGCATGTCTCTTGGAGTTTTTATTGTCTTTTTAAGCTTGCTCTCTATGTTTTTAACAGACTGAGTTAGTTCCATATTCTGATCTTCAAGTATTGAGATGCTTTCTTCTGCTCAGTTAGTTCTGCTTTCTATGCTTGTCAGTTTGTTATTTATTTTATTTATGGTGTTCTTTATGGTCCAAATCTCTTTTATCATTTGTTTTTCTTCTTGCTTCTCTTTCTTTTTGTTTATCCTCTTCAAACATTTCTTGATCTCTGCATTTGTGGTCTGAGACCAGTCATTTTGGTCACTCTTCATTGTTGGAGTTCTGAAGTCTGTATTCTCATGCATTATATCCCTTTAGAACTCTGGGGGTTACCTGTGGTCTTCCATTGATTTTTTCATTATTTGTGACAGATTTTTCTTCTCTTTAATTCTGTTCCTCAGAGTGAGAGGGAATACTTTCACATGCTTGAATAACCTTCTATTCTCTCCTAGGTAGAGCCTCCAGATTTGTTCAATTTTGAAGTCATGCTGGGGATGGGAGGGTGTGCTATCTTTTTGCAGTTTTGAGATTTGAATAAGGTATAATAGGTTGAACTAAGATTCAGAAGCTATCTGGAGTTCACAATATTTGCTGACTGGCTTGTGGGTCCCCTGGGACCCAATTCCCACCACCTCACTATATGACCATGTGATGGGAGCATATGCATACCTCCTGAAAATAAAATGACATATGAGAAAGAAAGAAAGGAGAAAAAAGATGAAGAGAAAGAAGAAGTAAAGGGAAACCAAACAGACAAACAGATAAACACACTTAAAAAGGAAAACAAAAACAAAGGTACACTCACTCTCATATATACCCACACACAAAAGAAGAGGAAGGAAAATGATCAAAACAAATCAAAACACACACACACACACACACACACACACAGAACAAGATAGTAAATAGAAACAAAATCATCAAATACTTTTGTGAGTCTTACACTTGCTCCTGTGGCTATTTCTGGAACTTCAGGTTCCTTTATTTATTTATTTATTGCCAGTGTGATCCAAGCACTGCTACTCTTGGCTTACCCTGAGAGGGAACAGGCTTCAGCCTAGGGACCTTCACCCCTGCTCTCAATGGGGTCAGAGGCACTCCGCATACCTGTGTTTGGTTCTCTCCACACATGTTGATTAGTCCATTCTCCACATGATCAGATGACCCATGGATTGCTGGGGGAAGGGGCTAAATCAGTCTAACATTCAACCTTAAACATCTGCAATTAGGTCTCTCAGTCTGATTGCACATGTAGTCCTGGAAATAGTCCAGTGTGGGATGTGAGGTGGCTGGGGTTCCACACTGGTCCTGTCTCTCCATATATAATGTACCTGGGATGACCTCTCTGGGCCAATGGTGATTGATACCAGAGAGGTGTAGCACTCACCCCTCAGTATCAGGATGCAGGCTGGTCAGTGATGGGCAGGTAAAATCATGTCTCTGCCCAGGTTTTGGAATGAAGGTAATGGTGATGATCCACATCTTCTCTTTCTGTGGGACAGAGCTTCTGTTCTCTTTCTCTGTGGCCTCCACTGTCAGTGATGAGTTGTCTCTGCAAATGGTGGAGGTGTGTTGGGTGCCAGGTGTCAACTGGCAGCTGATCTCTGTGGTCTCTTCCTGAGAAACGCCCTGAGAGTGGCACTTGTTCCTGCATACAGAGGGTGCTAGTTTCAGAGCAGTGGTGGATAGCAACCACTTTAGCAGGGGAACCCCAGGCACTTGTTCCCATATTCCAAATCAGTCAGCTACTCACACACCCACTTGTACACACCCATGCATGGAGAATTTTCCTTATGCACACTCACCCATGCAGAGACTCATACACTCTGACTGGTTCCACTGCTATATTGTTGGTTTCTGGCATCAGTGACTTCTAAACCATGAGGCTCCAGGTTCAGTTAATTCCAATTCAAACCTCTAAACATTTCGTGGAATCTGAGGTAGTCCATTATAATTCCTAGAATCTCCCAGTACCTGCAGGTCACTAGGTGAGAGACATTGTGACTGAGCCACCTGGTCTTTCTGGAGAGTAAGGCATAGTCAAGAAGAGTAGGCAGTAAAGAAGGAAACCAGTTTCATGCAGTGGTGCCAGAGACAAAGGCCCCACCAGATACCAGTATTGCTGTTTCTCATAAGGACACTTGTCAATAAATTTAGGCCTATCTGGATAATTTTGGTTTAATCTCAAGGTTCTTAATGTTATTACATCTACAAAGATACTTCCCTTTTGTGGTACCACCATTTGACACACTATAAATAAGAATATATTTAAAGAGAAAACATTTAATGGAGAAAGTCTTTTATTATCTGAGGGCCTCTTGCTCAGTATTTTAGAATTTACTATTGCTCTTCTTGTCTCCTAAATTAAAAAAAAAATGTTATCTCCTAAATTAAAAAAAAATGTTGTCAAAAGGACTATGTATTTGGTGACTTAATTGAGGGGACTGACTAACATGAAACTAAAACCCTAGAGGGTATTTGGAACCAGGACTAATTAAGCAATTGGGGATCTGACTAACTTCCGCACTCTCAACAAATTTCTTTAGAAAGTAGTGTCCTCGTGGTCCCATCATGTAGGTTATCTTGTTTTTATGGTCCCCTGTGACCATCCGTATACTTTTTTCTCTCTGAAACTGATCCAAGTCCTACAATGTGGTTGGTATGGCAGTTAAAAGGAAGGATGGTTTTTATTCAGCAATTCTCTGTAAGAACATTTTTCTTGGTGTAATAGTATTTTCTGTTGCACAGAAGACTTATGTTTTTTTGTTAGATTACGGTGAGCCAGAATGGCTGCATTTGTGAAGAAAAACATGATATTACTAAATAAGTTCTTGTAAACACTGAAGTTCTGGCTCACAGGCTAAAATAGGCATCACATGGGTATGCAATTACAGATGAGCCAAATACCTATAAGGGTGATGCTGTAGCCAAGAAAGAGACACCAGAATCAAATTTTGCTCTGTTTTCCTGTTCAGTACTTCCCATTGGTAGTTAATAAGCATCTCATACATGACATGGCCAAAACACAACTCTCACTCAGATCTGTCCTTAACTTATTGTTATCTATCTCAGTAATTATTCACCTTACAGCTAATTACTCAAGCCAAAAACCTAACAGTCATCTTTTATTTGTGGTTTATCACATGCATTCTGTTGGCATGTCAGGCCAACCCCACACCCAAAATACAATGTCTTCTGAATCTAACTATTCATATTCCTCATAACTTCTGCTATCAATTTGGTCCAAGTTTCTATTGCATATCATCTGGATTACTGCAACAGTACCCTATTTGTCTTCCTACTTTCACTTTTTCCCTTAGAATCCACGCACCACACAGAAGTCAGAGTAATATTTTAAAAATAAAAATATATGGCAGGGTTGTAAGTGTGAGTTTTCCTGTTTTCCTGACTTTGATAATGATGGCAAATTTAAGGAACCAAAAAACATGGAAATAACGTAAATTAGATGAAAACAAAGAGGAGGAAAAAGGAAGAGGAGGAAGAAAAGGAGGGCCCTTACCCTGAAGCCAAATAGTGGTTGCTTCAAGACAGGAAAATCACTCAAAGCAATTGTAAGAGCCTTAAAAACTATTATTTTACTCCCCAATATGGAAAGATAATTGAGTTCCCTGTGCATCCAGTGGTCACTCCAAAAATGGCTAAACTTGAACTGCTTTGCTGAGTCCCTATCCAAGATGACTTGCTTCTGAGCAGCAAGAGACAATGTGATTTACAGGTGGAAATGGCAGCTACGAGAGGTAGGAAGAGGATGAACTAGAGTTGAATATTTCATAGTAGGAAACTAAGAAGTAAGGACGCTCCTAATAACTCATAGGTGAACCTTTTGAAATAAAAGAATATCAGTATCCAATTATCCTTAGAAACAAGGACACCAACAGAGAGAACCATAAGTGTGAGCAGTTAAGAGATGTTTGCCCTCACTTCCATTTTTTTTTTTTCATTTCCCCAAGACCAGAGTAGTTGGGTTTTAAAAAATAGAAGTGGGGAAAGTATCTCCAGAACTTGACATTTCCCTCTACAAACACACACACACACACACACACACACTCACACACACACACACACACACACACACACACACACACACACACATACACCAATTCTGTAGTGCTGGAGAAGAAGGCAGAGGAAGAAGGAAAGAACATTCTACATCATCTTTATAATTTAGGTCACTTAAGCTACAAAATTGGCCTGTGATACAGAAAGGAAAGCTTTGAATCTAATATGCAAGTATTATTTTAGATTGTGTTGACTTTTAATAAGAAATGTAACTAGTTAGTTATAAAATCTACTCAAGATATCCTGAAAAGATTTGTTACACAGCAAAGAAATAGGATTTGACATGGCACAAAAAGGTACTGAAGAAAAGCAAAACTGTTTCATACTTGTACTCCGCTGAATGGCACTGTTCAACAAATATGTTGCACATAAATCAAATCATGTCACTTTCTTAAAACTCTTCAAATGCATTTCATCTCACTCAAGATAAAATAAAAATTCTTTATCATGGTAGACAAAGCCTATTATGATCACTCACCTTCTTGTGCACTATGCCAAAATTACACTTGCTTTATTGTGTTTATTTAACCCAATTGACTTATTCTCACCTTTGCAAATTGCTATTTCATCAGTCTACTACCTTCTCTCCTAAATCTCACAGGACTGATTCCTTATGATTAAAATATCAGCTCAAATATTACCTGCTGGGTGAAGTCTTTGTGGACTACCCTTTTTAAAATGACCTCTTCAGCCCTCTCCTTCTACTTATACCTGCCATTTTCTTTATATTATTGGTCCACTAGTCAGTATCCCCTCTCTAGAATAAGTTCTGTGAGAATTGGAAACTATTTTCCCCTCTTATTCACTGTTGTATCCCCAGCACCCAGCACAGTGGTTGGCATACAGAAACCACTAAATAAGTACTTATTTATTGAAAAAAGAAAATGCCTATAAAATCATAGCATGAAATCTATGAAATACAAAGAAACTTTGAGATCTTTCAGTTAAATTCCCCATCGAATGCTTAGTTTACAACTATAGCATTACTAGCCAAGTTGATTATTTCTAACTTCGAACACTCTAAGAAAAAGGAATTTAGGACTTCTGGCTAGATGGTGATGGGGCAGCCTGGTCTATGAGACCCTCCACAAAGGAGAACACAGAGGGTCTCTGGCTCTCTCCCCAGAGAGAGCTGGGCTGCAGATCTCCACGTCAGCAACCTGCTCTTTACATGGAGCTCAGCCATCACCACTGCTGGGGCATTGTGGCGGTCTGGACAGCAACTGCAGCCACAGACACAGTAGCCACCAGCACCACCACGGCCTCCATGGCAGCCATAGTGCATTGCACCAACCATGCCTGAGGCGATCCACAACTTCAGTCCTTGAAGTCCCAGCAGGCAAGATCTGCTGGGATCACTGACACCTCTGCTGCCACTGTGACATCCTACTGTCCATGGGTCTCCTCTATGTGCCCTGAGGCAGGCTCCCATCTACAGCCTTTGCAGGCTTCTGTCTGGTTTCACCCCCTCTAGGCCTGCGAGATAGCACCACCTGCTGGCGATTCAAGGTAACAACACCGAAATCGGAAAAACAAGCTTGAAAAACAGACACAGGCAAGATTTGAGTGGTGAACTGAGTGGTGATGTGAACTGTCCTTCACAGCAGGCCAGGGGCAACTGACCCTAACTGTGAACAAATTTACCAGCTTGAGAAGACAGCTAGAAATCAGAGCTGAAAGGACATTGGACTTAAATGAAAAGTTTCAGAGTGTGCTCGATTGGTACTGTTAGTTTAATGACTTGATTCTGTTTCTACTGTTTTGTTCCTTTTTTTTCTCTTCCTTTTCTTCTCTTTTCTCCTCTCTGTTAACCATATGTTTGTATAGAGGATCAGCACATCAATAAGGCGGTTGGTTAGCTTGTATGTTAGCAACATTGTATGTTTTACTTTTTTTTGTATGGGAGTTGGTTAGTCTGTAGCCGTGGTCTATTGTCTTTATCTGTTTCAGTTTAGGTCTCTCTCTCCATTTGTTTGTACACTCATCTGTTTACCTTCTTACTCCTCTCTCTCTCCATCTCCCACTTCCCCCCACTGTCTGCTCCATTCTCTTCCCTCTGCTAACCTCATTTTATTTCAGGGTATAAACCTACAGCCCTACTGCACGAACAGATTCCAAGGCAGTGGGAAAGGGGTTTCAGATTATTCATACATCTGTCGGCAGATACCAGGACCTGCAGATAGATTTTGAATCACAGCTTCCCCTTAAGTAAATCTCAAAACTGCAAAAAGGACCATCCCCAACCTACAGTGCAACTCCACAATTGAACAAAGTAAGAAGGCATACATAAAGAAGAATAGGAGATTGAACAAACAGAAGTAAAAGCAACCCCTCTCCACTGAGTAACAGAATTAAAGAAGATAGTGACGTGGAGGGAAGGAAAATGTAGAGAGGGAAAAAAAACCGCACAAATGAAGAAAAACCAAAAGAAGAATATAGGTCTCACACAGACCCCTGGGAGGTCAGACCCTGAGAAAACAGACTCCAGAACACA
>NW_007024915.1:0-1899 GCF_000164805.1 Carlito syrichta
TTGATTTATTGTAGAGCTGAGTTCTCACAAGTTGCTGGGCTGGTCTGAACTAATGGCTCAGGCATCCTCTCACTTCTGTCTCTCAAAGTTCTGGGATTACAGGCGTGAAAGCCACTGTACTCAGCTTATTTTCTTCCTTAAAATATTCCAAGTGTCCTCATTGCAAACTGGGAGAGAGGCAGAGGAGACCCTCATGACCTGCTTGGATAAGATCCCCCACTACCACTTCCTTTCATCATTGTGTGTCCAATTGCCCTGCACAGTGTAAGACCTAGTTGGATCATGGTGTTAAGTGAAAAGGATCCTAAGATCCTTTTCGGAGTAAACGGTGGAAGAGACCACCCATTTTTGGAGGATTTGTCCAAAGCTAGAGCTGAATTGATGATTTCCAAGCCTTGTTCCCACAGCAAGAGTGTGAACTGGCATCAGAGAGTGGGGAAGGGTGTATAGAAAAAGTTGTACATGTGCTGTGTCTGCCCTTTCCCCATCAGCACCCTCAAGGGGGAGAGGAGAGAGGGGTGCCTGCCCCTGGCTTCAAACCATGCAGGAGCTTTGACAGACCACTCCAGAGCTGGGTATGTACCTCTTGGAGTTACAGGGTCAGTGTGGCTTGACGATTGACACTCTCCCAAGAAGTCTAAAGGTTGAGAGACTGGTAGGGCAGTGGCATGAGGAGACAGTTCCAGGGTTGGGGTGGACCAGAGCTTGGTGATGAGATTTCCACTGGATGACATCCTTTTGCAAGTGAAAAATGCAGCATAGGGTCACCTCAAGCCTTATCCAAGGGGGCTGCCTGGAGATGCTAATATCGTTCAGCTAAAAGAAGCTGAAGATGGGACTAGATTTCCTAAGAGTTTCAAGCAGTCAGGATAGAGATGCTTGAGTTTGGTTCCAGAGAACAGAAGGGAACGATCCAGATTGATAAGGGGGGGGTCACCAAACACCTCTGCCAAAGCTCTAGCAATAGGAACAGTCAGCTCTACACCACTGCCAGCCCCAGAGTGCATGAAGCCAGCTCACAATGGTGCCAATCAGGGGAAACTTTCCTTCCCCCCTCACCTCCCACCTTCTCTCCCTCTTCAATGCGGGAGGGGCATCCAACACCAGGGGAGCTGGCTGGCAGATGCAGAGGAGAAAGGCTGGCTGGTGAAAGAGGAGAGATGCTGACGCTGCTGTTTCTGCAGGGCTGGAGTCTTGCCCGGGGCCAGGCCTTGCTGGAGGAGCAGAGAGGGCACAACTGCATGTTCTGTGCCCTCTTGGATTCAGACAGGGCCGGGAGTTTCAAGTTTCTACTTTGACAACGTTCGCGTTAGCTGTGCTTGACCAGGAGGACCCCAGGGACAGCCCGCATTTTCACCAAGGGCCTGGGAGAAGCAGGGGACAGAAACATAAAGCTGTTTTATGATGACATTTTCCCATATCAGACTTGTTTGATAAATCAACGGAAAGCTTTTCACCTATATTTTTAACTTGTGAAGACAGTGACATGTTTATTATTCCTGGTGATTTTTGCCAAGATTAAAGGAAAGAAAGTTGGAAGGCAAAGGAGCCTGGAACTAAGGTTGTGCTGGGAACAAAGATGTTATTGGCTAAAAGTGAAAAAATATGACATAAGGAAACTAAGAACTGAGCCTATTTTCTTGGGAGCTACTTTCTCATGCACCTTAATAGTATTCATAAAAGTCTCTTTCACACTTCTGATATCACAATTAGGAATAAGTGTTATTTTCCACTCCTTCCCTGCAGCTTTTGGAGAGGAAAGCAAACGGAATCACAGGGCATCTATTCAGCCAGGGAGAATCTTGTGAAATACAGAAGACACTCTAGTTAAGAGCAAAACCTCCTGGGGAGTTTGGCTTTAACATTTCATGTTCTCCCTAGCAAAAGTTTTAAGCCAAA
>NW_007024916.1:0-10339 GCF_000164805.1 Carlito syrichta
GGCTGATTTTTTGATTTAATGTAGAGATGAGGTCTCGCTGCCCAGGTGGGTCTTGAACCCGCGGGCTCAAGCAATTCACCAACCTCAACTGCCATTTTCAAGTTTGCATATTACTTACTTATAAAAAAAAGTGCCATAATTTTATTTATGATTTTTGCTTGTGAGACATTTAGGTGATTTAAATTTTTTATATTACAGATAGATCACATTGTGTATATTGGCATTTATAACAGCTTTTTAATGGAATTCTTTTAGTTTAAATTTAATAGGATCATTCTTTTAATTATCCAAGAGCAAATTGCCTATTTAAACAATGCGCACTTCTCCCCTCTGTTATTCTAGAGGTTGCTGAACAGAAGGCCAAGTGTGTCCAAGTGTTTTCTGTCTCAATACCTTGAGAATTAACATGAATCCAAGAACATGGAGGGTAAATGGTGAGAAATTCGACTTGGGACTGATCTTCAAGTCCTATGCTTTGAGGATTTGAAAAAGTATTAAAAATATGATGGATTTGTTGTCTTTGCTGGTTTTGGCGTAAGGATTAAGGACTTAGGGTACTGCCCGCCTGACTTTCTCGTTCCCACTGTGGTGGCTCCCAAAGCACCTCTTCAGAGCCCTAGGGATCCATGGAACAAAACTTGCAATCCCATAGCCTAGATAGGGAATGTAGTCATTCAAGTCACATGTAGTGCTTATCTTCTCTGTGCCTTAGTGGTAGGTTGTGGGAATATAAGATGTGCAAACCCTGATTTTTTAAAAAAAATTATTTTGATTTTAAAGATGTGGGTTATAATTCAGGGTTAGGTATACAAATGTTCATTATGCAGGTATCCTTGTTGATGATGTGTTCCTCTCCCTCCCCTGGCAGTTTCCCACAACTACCAATCCCATTCCCTCATCTCCTGGCAGTTTCCCACTACTCCCAATCCCTTTCTTATAGTATTATGATAATTGTTCAAGATCCACTTATGAGTGAGAACATATGGTACTCTGTTCTTTGTTTCTGTGATAGATCACTGAGTATGAACGATTCTAAATCCTTCCAAGTTGTGGCAAAGTTCATATGTTTGTTCTTCTTTATGGCTGCATAATATCCCATTGTGTATATGTACCACATTTTTTAAAATCCATTCCAGCTTTGATGGGAAACATGGTTGTTTCCATGTTTTTGCTATTGTGAATAGAGCTGCAACAAACATGTTGTGTGTACAGGTATCTTTTTTGTAGAATGCTTTGTGTTCCTCTGGGTATATTCTCAGTAGGGGGATTGATGGGTCATATGTAGGGTCAATTTCTAGTTCTTTCAGAAATCGCCATACTGTCTTCCAAAGAGGTTGCACTAGTTTGCATTCCCACCAGTAGTGTAAAAGCATTCCTTTTTCTCTGCATCCTCACCAGCATCTGTTGTTGTTTTATTAATGATGGCCATTCTTACTGGGATTAGGTGGTATCTCAGTGTGGTTTTGATTTGCATTTCTCTGACGATGAGTGAGTCTGAAAACTTTCTCATGTTTCTGGGCTGCCCGTATATCTTCTTTTGAGAAGTGTCTGTTCATGTCTTTTACTGACTTTTTAATGGAACTGTTTGGTTTTTTTCTTTTTGGCGCATTTGAGTTCGCAAGCCCTGATTTGACAGATGACCCAAAGTGGAAGCCACAGAGCTTCATCTTAATTCTTATTTTACACAGATTTCTTTATCTGATCAGTCTCCAGACTCATTCTTTCTATTTCTGGTTTGTCTGTCTTTCAAATGTTTTCCCTCCAATCTATTTTCAACAGCAGCTTGGTCTTTATCATCAATTACTGTACTATTACAATAAAACTCCCAATTGGCTGCCCTGGTTATGGACTTTTCTTATGGATAATTTATCCTCAAACTCTTGTTGGTCATTCAACTCCTCTTAAAACACATATCGGATACTACCAATCTCTAGTGAGTGCTTCTCAAACTTTAGTGTGCATTAGAATCTTCTGAGGTCTTGAAAAATCACAGATTTTGATTTAGTGAATCTGATGATTCCACATTTCTAACAATTTTCACATGAATCCTATACAATTGGTTCATTGACCACACTCTGTGTAACAATGATTTAGATCACTCTTCATTGCTAATAAATGCCTCATCTTCAGAGCATCATTCAATGCTGCTCAGAGAATATTTCTGATCTGTATTCTTATACATCTCTTTCCACTTTTCCCCTCCACTTATTCCCCTCTCTGTCCACATCATTATACTGGTCATTCTCCTAATAAACAATGAATTTATTTGCAACAAAGTAAGTTTGCAAACTCCTCTTCCCCACCTCTTATCCCCATAGTTATGCCAAAAGAGAGCCAAATTATCCTAGTTTGGTGACACACTGGCATTTGGAAAAATGAGATTTTCCTTGAATTGAACCATATTTTACAGATTCTTATCTATTGCCTTTCAGACATAGTGTGGACAGTTTGATTATTTTCTAAGTAGTTGCTGTAAGATCATTGCATACCCAAAGTTTCTCAGAGTATTCTGGGAATGTCCCCTCACTGTGTTGTCTAGATGTAGTTAGCATGAATTTCAATTCATGATAAGTATAATAAGCCTTGTGATGTTTCTTCTGTTTTTTGCTTTCCTGGTTCGGGTCAGCAAAACAGAGGGCAGACTGTGATCCATTAAGCTGTTGCAGCCAAGACCATCCATGTGGCCAGGACACGAGCATCTTTACAGCAAGCAATATGGAAATCCCCACTTCTTGAGGGTGCAAGTATTTTGGCAACAAAATACATTAAGGAAAGTAGCGCAGTGGACTGAGATCACAGAAGGTGAAAAGACAGTTTAAACTGAGAAATCCAATGGAATTTCAGAACCCAAAGGACTAGTTCTGTTTCAAAGGTGTACTTGACTGGGTATTACAAACCCTAGATCTTCTCGTTCTGGATCCTACCAGCCTTGAGCAAATCACCAAATATCTGTTAAACTCAGTTTTCTCATGTGAGAAACAACGGTTTTATTTTCCTTACTTGCCTACCTGGGGTCTTGTGAAAGCTAAATGAGATAATAGCAAAAGTGGCAGCAATCATTACCACAATACCTTCTCTAATAGAATTACTTTAAAAAATTTAAAACCACTAGAAAGTGAGGAGCTGTTATATACATCAGTCATCTTTGTTTGGGTAGTGTAGGTAATATATAATTCCTGCTGCCTCCCTCCTGAGTCCTTTCACTTTTGAGAAATAAACATGACTATCTGAGATCAGTTTTATTATGGGTAAAGCTGTAAGAAGAACACAACTTGGACTTGAGGGCTCATGTAAGATCCCTTCTCCTTTTATCCTGAATCAAACATGCCTACCTCTAAAAGCTGATGGGCTAGATGAATAACAATAGCCCATCCCAGACCTCCCTGCTGACCTTGTTCACTGCAGACACAGGGCCTGTTTCAGGCTAGATCCAAAGAACAACCAGGCTTCAGGATGTAGTCAGCCTTTTTCATGTAATGGTGGGAAGAGGCAAGAAGACTGAGAGCTGGTTCCCCTATACTTTTAAGATATGGGAATTCCTATTTGATGGAGCACAAGAGGTATCTAAAAAGAAGGGAAAATTATTCCTTCCCTACATACATTACTTCTTTTAATCCTTGCAACTGCACTTTGATATACACATTATTTTCTCAATGAGAAATACTAGGTTTGGAGTGTCTAAGAAACTTGTTCAAGCTCTTTCAGTCAGTGCAGATATGCAAGTATGTTGCACATTATCAGCTCGTTAGTAATAATGGAACATTTGAGGTCAGGGGCTTTCATCGGGAAATATATTTAGCGATTATGGGACTGATTCATAAGGAGTAGGCGCAAAAGGAGAGTATTGATAGAAGTCTAAGATGTTCTAAAAGGGACCTATTGAAGGTGAGATAACACTTGTCCTAAACTTCAGGAAGTAAAACAGTATGGAAAGCATGGAGGTTATGAGTTTGGGAATGGGGCTGTAGTGGAAAAAAAGTTGTGTCAGGATAACAAGAGGACCTTTCCTAATAATGCAAGGAACCCAGCTTGTATGCTTACACCACTGACTGGAGAGAAGAGGGTGGGAGGGGAACAAGCATTGACAAGTATACTCTCGGCCCCTTCTGCTTGCCTGATGAGACAGCTCTCCCAGTGGTGCCCCAAAGTGGAGGCCTTTTCCAGGAGGCAGTCTACACACAGCATGTCTATGCAGGAGGTTAAAAGCTCCAACATAAGTTGCATACTTAATGTGATTTTCTGCTTCATTCTCCTTTAAAGATAAACTGGGAAGCTAAAGTGTCAATGTATGTAGCTTCATTCTCTGTTGTAATTGGATGATGCTTGCATTTGAAATGGAAGCAAGAGAAGTGAAACTAAAAACTTGTTAAATGGTGCTTTGATTCTTCAGGGGAGTGATGAGTTATTTGGACGTTCCTAGGAAAAACCTGGGACGTTGTCAAGCCCTCCACGTTTATTTACTTAAAAACAAGCTTCTCATTCCTCAGAGTTTCAAAAATGATCCTGCATGTTATTGACAAATAATAATTTTTTTTTTTTGAGTTGGAGTCTCACTCGGTCACCCAGACTGGAGTGCAGTGGCTGCTCCCAGCCACCGCAGCCTCACCTGCTGGGCTCCGGCGATCCTTCCGCCTCAGGACAGCCTGATTAGATGGGCACAATGAATTAGCTATTGGCCTGACAGCCATGCAAGCATTATTTTCTGTATCTATTTACTCAGCACTAGGTGAAATGCAGAAATTTCTTGAAAATCAGATTTGCATGCTGCTTTGTCAAAGCAAATTTAATCACAGCCAGAACATGTGGCATCCATCATTTCCACTTCAGAAGACATCAACAGGGGCAGATCACCAACAAGGAGCTTGGCTGCCATAGCTATCCTCCACTCACAAGAAAATTAAATTTAACTACAGATCCTTGATAAATGAGGCCACTGAAGCCATCAAACATGATGATTAATGTAACCCCCAGAGGCCCCCAAACTGGAAAGAAGCACAGTCTAATTTGATCTGGCCTTGAGATCTTTGCAGGCATTCACAACTCTGTGGATAGATAAACATGGGCTTTAGCATAACACCCCAGGGGGCCAGAGATTATTTACCTAGAAATTTTTAGTCAGTTTTTGTTTTTCCAGAAGTTTCTGTGAGGCTTTCACAGTCCATCACTTGCCTGATCTGTCTTTTTCTTACATATAACCTTCCTTTTTCATCATTCTTGATTCTGTCAGGCATTGCTTATCCAGTCCCCAAAATGACTGTTGGATCTTGACTGTTTTTAAAATGTTCCTTCTCTAGTATCACACATTATTCTCTCCCAGGCTCCAAGTTATGGGAAGTCAGACTGTGGATGTAATTTTGTGGAATGCTAAGACTGTGAGGGCAGGAGACATTTTACTGATTTAAAAAAAACTTCAAAACCTATAAATGAGCATATGACACAAAGCAGAGCTCAGTTCACATATGTTGAATGAATGGGTGTGTAAATGAATCTCATGAAACTCACTTGAAAATGCTCTGATCATAGGATTTAGAGTCATCTATTCTTAATGTTATCCAGATGCATACATTGATTGTATTATTAAATATCTCCAGGATAATTATGTATACCTACTTCTTTGAAAATCAGTTTTGATTGACTGGCTAATCAAACTGACCTTTATATGTCTTAGTTTTAAAGGGTGCTTTTAATCGTAGCTCACTCATGTGGTTGTTACATGGCTTAGATGCAACCGTTTATTAACATTGGTTAGCGCAGGGTCCCCATATAAATGAAGAGTCAGTGTATGCCAGCTGCCATCATTACCATCATCACGGTGATCATTATTTACATGCTCTTTGTTCAGCACTGGTATTGGCATCAGAAGACAAGGAAAAAGCCATACATACAAAGACAACATATAAGAGAAGTGCAGAACACACCATAAATGCATATAATTTTAAAGAAGTGGCTGCTCCATGTGTATGGGGAAACCTGATTTAGTGAGAACAGACATAGGCCTTTCAGGGTGAGTCAATGTAGGCAGAGAGTCCTGAATGATGTGGGGAGTGGTGGCATGCCTGGGAGTGGGGTGTGGGCCAGGAATGGGACATTAAGGAGACAAGCCTAGGTCCTAGCTTGAGTAGAAGAAGGTCTGATTGAGAATTATTAGTCAAAGAATGCATTATATAGGTATGAGTGCAGCTAAATGCTGGAGAATCTTGAAAGCTAGGCAGGGTTTAAACTTGTGGCTTGATATGTATGTATGAAAATCTATTTTAGGTTCTTTACCAAGAAGTCACATATAAAAGTGAATAATTAGCGCAGATGGTGAGGTGAGAGGCCAGGATGTGAGAAATCAGGTATGAGGTAAGGGAACATGAATAAGGGGCAAACACAGTGTGCCTCTTAGAGGAAGAATCAGTGGGTTTGGGCGACTCTTATGTGTCCATTGCCAGATGACAAGAAGCACGTTGCTGTTAAGGAGCAAACCCTTTTTATGATGCCAACAAGAAGAAAGGACAGAAGGAGTTCACCTCCCTCCAAACTAACTGACTTGCTGGAATAACTTAAAGTGTTACTACTTGAGAAAAACTCTGCAGGCTGAGAGCACTCTCATATGGAGTTATATTTATAACTCCTTCTTAACCTCATCAAATGCCAATTAAAAACCTTACAGTCAATAATCAAGCACATTTTAACTACCCTGAAAAAATTATGACGTACACTTCAGCATACCCCCATGCTTAAATATCCACCATGAAACATCCAAAAAGCATTTGGACTAAGCACTAATCTACCTTCTAAGCAGAGTTACATGAACTTTTTTTGAAGTTGTTATGAAAATTGTTAAAGCGTTTTCCTGGTATCTCCTGGAAACACTTAGAAGCTTTGGCAGAAATCATTGTCTTTGGTCTAAGCACATATTTCCAAAGGCAGTTTACAAAACACGTTATTTTGCTATTTACTAATTATATTTATTTGATACACCAATCACTTAATAGCCTCTGGCTACATTTACAAATAGTATTGAAAAACCTCCCACTGTTACACTTATAATTTATTATAGACAACATAAAAACAAGATGTTCTCTCTCCACATGCATATCACACACAGGGATGCTTAGAGAAAAACTCTGTACAGATCCAGAATGATCAGATGTAGAAGGCATTCTTAGCTGGGGGCATTCGTTTTATTCTAGACAGCTGGGGACTGTGGTTCTTTTCTATCTGTGGTTGGAGAGAGGAGGGAAAAAGTCAGAGGATGCTGACTTGTGTTGGCCAAGAAAGGTGGAAAATCATCTCCTCCAGGGGGCAGGTTGGCACTTGCCTCTCTCTCACTCTTTTCAGGATAATGTGAATTGGCCAGGTAATATGTGGTCCTGAAGATCTCAAAGAATCTGTCATGAGTAACACTTTCTCTGCAGAAAAATGGCTCTCAATCCCAGTTGCAACAACTTTCATGTTTATCCCCTAACAGGCATTTATCTCTCTTGGCTGCCCCTACATCCCCCATTCAAACCATTTATTCTATTTCTTATTTGCATTTGTTTCTTTCCCTAAAGTCTGTAGGATTGTAAACAACTCTGAGGACAGGGGACATGTTTCATACATTCTTATATCATTGATTTACCTATTGACTAGTAGTGTGCTACTCACATTGTTCAGGATTAAATATAATATTATATTAAGAAATCATCTTAGCTTGGATCAGTTAATTTCACTAATGTGTCTCAAAAAGTAAGGACACTAAAGAATAAATCAATTCTAGGACTGATAAGTGTTTGATGGTAGGTTGGCTGTCCTAACTCTGTTTTATAAATGAGAGCAAGAGAGAGTCAGCCTCTGTTTACAGAGGCGTGTGGGAAGAGACATTCATCGTGATGGGAGAATGCAGGTAGATAGTGGTGGCTTCACATGGGAAAAGGATCCCAGAAGAGAAGGAGGTTGTGAGAAAAAGGAACTCTCCTCTTCAATATCACAATTCTGCCAAAAGACCTGGCATACCTTAAACGTTACACTTCACATATAATGGAATCAGATAAAGCAGATGCTAATTTAGCAACTGTGATGCTTACTCTGTGAAGAGTGCAGGAAATGACCAGAGGGGGTGGCTCCCAAAATGGCACCGAGCATGGTGAAGACACACCAGCCAACAAAGGCCCTAGGTCCCGGCTTCTGTGTGCACAATTCCCCGGCCCCGCGAAGTTCAAACCTGCAAGCTTCCAATCCTTAGCCAGCTTTGTTATGCGTCCAATAGGACTACATGGCGTCGGCCCCACCCTATTCCCATGCAGCTCCTTCAATAGGAACATAGCACGGCCCCTTCTGGCCCCTGTCAGGCTAATAAATACAGCCCTCTCCCTGCAACTCTCTCTCTCTCTCTTTTTTTCTCCATTACAGATCCTCTCTGTAACAGCCCTTTTAATAAATCTCTTGGTCCTGCCCGGGTGTGGAGTCATTACTGGCGCTGAAATTCTTCCACTCTGTGTACTTCAAAACAGAATAAGTCAAACACTAATCAGAGCTTGAGGTTCTTTGTCCTGCATGTTATCAAAACATTTTGAAGAAACTTTATATGTACTCCAAATAAATGATGTGATTCATGTAGAAAGAGATGCTGTTGTTCACAGAATATGTGAACATCATATGAAGTAATTCTAATCATACTGTGAGGTAAAGAAGATGGTAGTCATGGCTTTCTTTTGCCTTACATGTTAACTATAAACATCTATTATAGTATAAATCTGTTAACCATTTGAAAGAAGCAAATAGTTTTATTTTAAATATTTTGAAATATACTAGTGAAATATTTCAGTACAAGAATATTGATTTCATCAATATTAGACCACATAGAAAATTCAAGACAAATTAGGAAAAATCTTGTTATCTAGAAATATTGATAAGTTTCAGTTTTTCAGTGAAATTTGCACCAGTTCTACCCTTTCTCTATGGAGGGTAGGTTACAGAAGACTTGGATCAGAGGAGATCCTGCAACTCCAACTGTCTATTAATTCTTTTTGGGCATACCCCTTATTCTGTGTTTTTGCATTCTCTCAACATTTGTATTATTCCAATGCCTTGTCAGCTGTGATTATATACAGGTATGAGTGGCTTACTCTTTCAAGGTTTTCTTGGGGAAGTATTTGTCAACTGAGAATTATATCCAGTTCACCTAGGAAAAGAGTGGTCCACAGAGTAGTGCTTCATACTTTGGGAAGATTGAGTATGGAACATAGAGAAAATAGGGAAATTATGAACTTAGAAAAAGTCCCTATCAGCTCATGGACTGTCCTGGTGCTCATTGCTTCACTGGTTTTCTTTTTTTTTTTTTTTTCATTAATCAGTATTTTTTATTATGGTTTTGTGGGGTACAGTTAAGGGTTAGGTGTACAATGACGTTTCATTCAGGCACCCTGTAGATAAGAAGTGTTTTCCCATCCCCCGACAGATATTTGCTACTGTTAATCCCATCCCCCTCCCCCCCATAGTTTCCCAGTACCATCCGTCATTTTCTCATAGTATTGCATTGGATGTTCAAGGTCCATTATATGAGTGAGAACATGTGATATTCGGATTTTTGTTTTTGTGAGAGGTCACTCAGTATTATAGACTCTAGTTCCATCCAGGTTGCAGCGAAATTCATGATTTTGTTCTTTTTTATGGCTGCGAAGTATTCCATCATGTATATGTACCACATTTTTTTAATCCAGTCCTCTTTTGATGGGCAGCATGGTTGTTTCCAGGTTCTTGCTATTGTGAACAATGCTGCGATAAACATACGTGTACAGGTATCTTTTTTATAGAGTGATTTGTGTTCTTCAAGGTATATTCCCAGTAGGGGGATTGCAGGGTCATATAGAAGGTCAATTTTTAGAGCTTTTAGGAATCGCCACACTGCTTTCTACATAGGTTGCACTAGTTTACACTCCCACCAACAGTGTGGAAGTGTTCCCTTTTCACCACACCCTCTCCAGCAGCTGTTATTTTTTGAGTTGTTGATAATTGCCATTCTGACTGGAGTTAGGTGGTATCTCAGTGTGGTTTTGATTTGCATCTCCCTGATGATTAGTGAGGTTGAACATTTCTTCATGTGTTTGTTGGCTTCTCAGATGTCTTCTTTTGTGAAGTGTCTGTTCATATCTTTTGCCCATTTTATATTGGGGTTGTTTGTTTTCTTCTTTTCAGTACGTTTCAGTTCCTTGTAGATCCAGGATGTTAAGCCTTTGTCAGACCTAGAGTTGGCAGAGACTTTTTCCCAGTCTGTAGGCTGTCTCCCTGTTCTCTTGATGGTTTCTTTGGCTTTGCAGAAACTTGTCAGTTTAATATGTCCATTGTCTATCTTCTCTCTTAAGTCCTGTGG
>NW_007024917.1:0-1520 GCF_000164805.1 Carlito syrichta
ATTTATTTACTTTCCAATGATTACTTTTTGCACATTAGAATTCTTTTCTTTCAGAATGAAAAACTGCCCTTACTGTTTCTTGTAAAACAGGTCTGGTAGCAGTGAATTCCCTCGGCTTTTGTTTGAGAAAGTTTTTATTTCTCTTTCATGTTTGAATAATAGCTTTGGTGGATGCAGTATTCTCCGTTGTAAGGTTCTCTCTCTCTTTTTTTCTTAGCCCTTAGAAAATGTCATCCCACTCTCTCCTGGCCTGTAAAGTTTCCACTGAGAAGTAAGCTACTAGATGTATCAGAACTCCATTATGTGTTATTTTCTCTTACTGCTTTTAGGATTTCTCTTTGTCCTTGACCTTTGAGAGTTTGATTATTATATGCCTTGGGGTTGTCTTATTTAGGTTGAATCTTCTTGGTGTTCTTTGACCTTCTGTACCTGGATATTTATATCTTTCCCTAGGTTTGAAAGTTCTCTGCTATTTCCTTTTACCCCTATATATTTTTTTCTATTTCCTCTTTAAGACCAATAACTCTTTGATTTGCCCTTTAAAGGTTATTTTCTAGATCTTGTAAGGGGGTCTTTTTTCCCATTCTTTTTTATTTTTTCTCCTCCAATTGTATATAACCAGTTTTCAAATTCAGTATTTTTTACTTCTGCTTGATCAGTTCTGCTCTTGAGACACTTTGATGCATTTTTCACTTTGTTGATTGTATTTTTCAGCTCCAAGATTTAAAAAAAATTTCAATCTCTTTGATAAACTTTTTTTGTTGAATCTCTGAATTGCTTCTCTGCATTTTATTGAAGTTTTTGAGCTTCCTCTAAACTGCTATTTTGAATTCCCTGTCTGAATTCTGGAGTAGCATCAGTGCCTTATTCGATCCACTTGGTGAGGTTCTATTTTCCTGAATGCATTTGATGCTCGTGGATGTTTATCAAAGTCTGGCCACTGAAGAGCTGGGTATTTATTTCAGTCTTTGCAGTCTTGTCTTTCTTGTACTCATTCTTTAGAGGATCTTCCAAGAATTTAAAGGGGACTGAGTGTTCAGTTCCCTAAGCCTGTGGTTATTGTAGTCATTTTAGCACTACAGGGCTCCCTATGCATGCACAGGTACACTGTGACTCTTGTACACTCTTAGATCCCCAACCCCGATGGACTTGAAGAACATGGAGACGTCCTTGGGTTCCCAAGCAAATTCCCTTGCTCTCTTCCCTCTCTTTACTCCACGTGGACAGAATCTCTCTCTGTGCTGGGCTGCCTGGAGTTAGGGGAGGAGAATATGGGTATCCCATGGCTGCTGCAGCTGGCACCCTGTTGGGGTGTATCCAAAGCCCATGCCTTCCTAGGTCAGCACTGTACTAGGCCTTGACAAGTCCTTCACTGCTACTGCCTGACAGATGGTCACCTTCATACTAAAGATATGAGTAGTTTTATATTAGAGTATCCTGAATTTGTCAGTGTACTTTTACCAGTGATTTATTTACTTTCCAATGATTACTTTTTGCACATTAGAATTCTTTTCTTTCAG
>NW_007024918.1:0-2053 GCF_000164805.1 Carlito syrichta
CAGTTAATTTACTTAATAAAAAAGTTTCTCATTGAATCTATTATATAGTTTATTTTTAAACCCAATCCATAGGATGGCTTGCACCTTAAAGATTAACATTACGAGAGAATAGGTTTGCATATGCAGGGGAAATGGTGCACTTGATAAATATGTAGCATTGGAGAAATATATGTTGAATTGAAAAGTAATTGCAACAAGGCAGTTTGTTTGGAGCAGCAATGTGCAGAAAATTTGCAGAGCATGAGTCTTTCTGTCCTCTAACAGAACACTAGCAGTCCTTTGAGGACCGGCTGGAAGGTTTCAGGGGCAGCTAGCTTATCTCTAAGGATATATTTTGAATAGATTGAAAAGTTAAGTTGCTTGTTAGGTTTAGCTGTTGGCTAAACTATGAAAGGGGCCAAATTTGCCTTGAAGTTCCTTCCTTCTGCTGCAGTCATATGCTGGAGACTTTATAAGGCTTTGTGCCTCACGCTTCAGGTACTCACGGTCTGAGAAATGGCATAAGTTTCAAAGTTGTCTCCTTTTCTCCCCTCAAAAATGTTTTCCTCCACTGTAATCGATTCTAAAGAAGAAGACCTCTCCTCTGGTCTATAGCACGATGGATAATAATACGTAACAATTCAAACTAATATCAGTTAATGTGTCATCAAACTAACATATTAGCCCTATAATTGGACTGAATGTTTTAACTCAGGCAGCTTTTGAAAGCCTTGACTGAGTAGCTGACACACATCCTTGGATTGGCACACACTCTGGTAGATGGAGGGGACCATGTTTTGACCAACAAAGATTTCTGGCTCTATTGTTGGTGTATGAGTGGTTCTATTTTCAAAAGCATGAACATTCTTTAGACTTTTAGAAGTGACTGAGAGCATGTTTGTAGTGAACTCCGCATGCAAGCACTGATGATGTTTGTAGAGTAAGAAGTTGCATGATGGGCTGCAGGGTGAGCCCTACATTGCACAGCAGGGAAGGGAGAGCTGGCCATGTGTGCTCTGTACAGTCTTTGAAGACAGGCAAGGACAGCTTCAGGGCAATCAGCAGGCACAGTGTAACCATGCAAGAAAGTTTTGAATTAAATTGTTCGTCCACTGAACAAATAAAAAAGCAGCATAGGAGAAACACAGTGGTGTTACTCTTTACCACACTGAGTAGGTGGAAATCCCATTACCATGAACAGATTTACAGACAGAAGTCCAACATATCCACGGGAGATTCTGTTTGCGAATATTGTATGATGAATAATAATGATAAAACTAAAATCTCAGGACTGTGTATTCTGTGCATGTTAATGAGGTGTAGTTTTTGTCTCCACATCACCAATCCCATGATGGAATCTCATTTTCAATCTGGCTCGTATACTATGATTGGATTTTAGCCAATTAACTAATATCTAAACAGTCTTGATTACTATATGTGCGTGTGTGTGTGTGTGTGTGTGTGTGTGTGTGTGTATCAAGCAAGAACAACCAAAATAAAGGTTTTCAAACTCACATTAATTATTCTCATGTAATATTTTCAATGCTGTATTTAATTCTTTTCATTGGTAAGGCTATTCAAGTCTACAAAAAAAAAAGGGTTAAACTATAAAGTGTCCCTTCAGAGCTGATTCAATTAGGTTACAAGTTTTAAAGAATAGAGAGGAAAAAAATACTCTGTAGATTTACATTGTGGGTCCCTGTTAAATTTATCTAATGTATATATAAGTTGATCATATTCCACATTTTACATATATAATTTTTTAGTAAGTAAACTTTTTAAAACAGAAGGTTAAGCTCATGATTTTGAATTTGATTTTTCTCTGGTGATAGCTAATTATCTAAAAAACTGGATTCTTGTTCTCTGTCACTTCTTCCCATTCTCATTTAACAAACATTGATTGTATCTGTTCTACATTAGACAATTATCTCCCTTTTCTCCTCTTTAATCTTTATGATTACACTTGCCTTTCTAAAAGTTTCATTTGTTCAAGCAGTGTTTTTCCCTTTGGAGAGATGAAAATGTATTTTTCTCTGGGGTGCCATACAGACTTCTGGAACGTCAAACTTCTCTT
>NW_007024919.1:0-1871 GCF_000164805.1 Carlito syrichta
AGTTCTAAAAGCTGAACATGCTTTGAAAAGTGATTTAGGGGAAACATAGCTAGCTATCCTTCCAACTATAATAAAAGTACAATATTTTGCATAAAGATCATTTGATCTGTATTTTCAAGAGTATATTTTTACGTGAAATTAGAACACTTGAAAGATGCATAGTACACTAAGATACCAACATTATTCCAAAAAGAAGTAGAGGGACTACAGTTTTTAATTACTATATAGCATTGACATATGCCAAAACTTTTTATTATATTTTAACATGTTTGAAATTAGAATGAGTTTTAAAAGTGAAAGCATATCATAGTTATAATGGCAGCTTGCAACATAATATAATGGTATGTATTAAAATTGATAGTGTCTTAGAACACATAAAATATGATAAGCCTTCACATAAAATTAACTCCAGTTTACTGATTTTCAAAACAAAAAAATAGTAAGAATTACATTGCTTATAAAGTAGTGCTATCAATCATTAAGAATATAAAAATTCTTAATGCTGCCAAGAAGGGGTATCTCTACATTTTCTTGTCACCACATTTCAAGGAGAAATATTAAATACTCATTTATTTTTCCTTAATTTCTTTTTCCTAAGGGAAATGTGTGACAATGTCTGTTTGATAACACTATAATTGTGTGATAAGGTTGGAAAGTCTCCTGCAGTCTGGGTGTCTCTTCCTTTGACATGCTGTATATAGAATGTGTGAAGGAATATGGTATTTAAGATGTGGCTTACCTATACTAGTAAAGTAGAGAAGTATTCCTTACTTTGGTGGCTAAAATTATTTAATACAGATAAATACTGATTATGTTTTGGCACATTCTTTTTGAGAAACTGTACTATAAACCATTATTAAGAGTCTAATTGGAAAACCCTTACTAAGTTCACAGTCAACTAAATCCATTAAGTTCCATATACACAGACTAATGTTCAATCATTACTTTCCTGATGAATTTACTATATTAGGTCTCAATTCAGAACTTTCTCTTTATCCTTGTTAAGCATGGTGACAGGTATAATTTTTAAAAACTTGCTCAACTATGTATCATTTTTTTCCCAGACATGTTTCCAACACATTGCTCTGTCTCCTGAATGCTTTTCTTCCTGTGATCTTGTTTGTCCTTCAGCCTAATAAAGTCACTATCTCAATGGTCATTCTCTAGACCTTTACATTACTAATAACTGAAACTGTGCATAATTATAGTTTCAAGCACCTCACTCTCTGATTACCACCTGTTGTCCCCCTAATACTTAGTTACAACAATCATTCCTTCAGGTGACATTAGCCACGATTAACCACTTCCTCTCTGTTGAAAGCTCTTCTTTCTTGGGCTTATGAGTGTCACACTCTCATACGTTTTCTCTTTCCTCTCTGGCTGTTTTATCTTAACACCTTTGCTTTTAACATACCCAGTTATTAAGACCTGCAGGGTTTAGTAGTTAGGAACTCAGCTCTTTATCACTTAAAATTATTTCTTCAGTGATCTCACCAAGTCTCATGGTTTTAATATCATCTATATGCTGATGACCTTCAAATAGATATCTATCCTAAACTTAAATGCATATAGCCAACTTCCTACTTGACACTTCTACTAGAACTTCTCCAAGAGAAATATCAAACTAACATATCGTATAATAGATTTTAAAAATATTTCTTCCAATCAACATTGTGAAGATGTCCATCTTACCTAAGGCAATCTACAAATTCAATGCAATACCCATTAAATTACCAACAACATTCTTCTCAGACCTAGAAAAAACAACACAGGAATTCATATGGAAACACAAACGTCCAAGATAGCCAGACAATCCTCAGCAAAAAAAACAAAGCAGTGATATCACATACCAGATTTCAACTTTACTATAA
>NW_007024920.1:0-1366 GCF_000164805.1 Carlito syrichta
CACCCCACCTCCGCCCCGAGGCATCAGTGTGCACAAGGCAGGTGAGAATCCCTGGCTTCCGTGATTCTTTAGGAAAGGATCTCAGCCTTGGAAGCTGGGAGCAGGAGCCAGCAGCTACAGCAGGACAGAGAGTGGGGCTTGGGGCCAAAGTGGTAACCGGTGTTGAAGGTCGCCTCCCCCATTTACTCAACAAATCTTTATTTAGAGACTCTCTGAGTCCTGGTGATTATTATTGTTCACTCCACATTTGGCTTAGCAAGGGGAGGGCTCCCTCTACACTACCACCCGTTTGCAGCAGTGGCGTCTCCGGAGATAGCAGGCTTACTAGGCGGGGTGGGGAGGACACAAGTCCCCAAAACTTTGATGCCCTATTTTTATGTGACTTGGGCAGGGCTCATCTCTTGCCTGTTGATATTTTAAAGCAGCAGAGTGGTGCAGAAATTTGCAGTTGTGACAGAACTGGGTTAAAAATCACAGCTTTGCCACTTGCTTTCAATATTTTGAGAAAGGTACCTAAATTCTCCGAGCTTCTGTTTTCTCATTCGTAAAACGAGGATCTAGCCTACCTCAGTTTTAATTATGCTCCAAATTCCAGCCAATGGATAGTCTTCACCCAGGCCTCGGACCGGGTTAGCCTGTCATGACTTCTCAAAGCCTTCAGTTTAGGACTGTGAAGTATTCACAACAGGCTGCAGATTCAGGGCCCACAAAAGGAATTCTGGATATAGGCCCCTTTCCTTTCCTGAGTTCCTCTCCAACATCCCTTGGGGTCCTCACATGTTTTTGAAGCAGCTTCGCTCTGCTTAGGCTGCAGGAGGCTGGGGGAGCCAAAGCTCTGGGCCACGGGGGCAGATTTATTTGGATGATAGGACTAATATTTGTGTAACCTGCTGAGACCTGTGTGGGAGAGTTTAGGGTGGTTTTTCTTTTGGTGAGGGGATTTGCTCCAGTTTCACATCCATTAACACAAAACATGAGCTAGTCAGGGCCCTTGTGGTTTGCGGCAAGGGGATGCCTGTGGAGAAGTGGGACTGAGTGAGTCAGGCTGGGGGAATGCCTTGAGGAGTGGAGTCGACTGGATAACGGATGAGCCAACGGTGGGATCAGGGAGGGGGTAATGGGAGGGGAAAAAAAGGCTTCTGACGTCGTGAGCTGGATTAAAAGGAGGAAAGCTTTGGGGGTGGTAGGGAGGTAAGGGGCCATGGTCAGTGAGAACTCAAGGATGGGGCTGAATGAATTTACAAAAGGGTGTGGCCTCGTATGCCAGGCTGCTGGGAAGAGCTCAGGTCCTGGCTAGCCCTTGGCCTCAAGCACATCCAGGCGGCCGTGTTAAGTGATGACCTAGGCCTTCCACGGGAAGTCAACC
>NW_007024921.1:0-1375 GCF_000164805.1 Carlito syrichta
ATAGGTATAACTGATATCCTATGTCAGAGGCGATCTTCCAGATGGGCCTTTACAGGCCTCAGCCATGTAGCTATAGATGTTGGCTCCCAAAGATTTACAGTTCCTCGACCCCTGAAGTTACCTCCAGCACCAACTTCTGGCAAGGCTTGGGTGATCAGAAGGAGGGACAGTCACACATAGTCTGCATGTATGAATAATTACTTGGGATTTGGTAACTACATCCTTTTCTAGCTCGGGCAAGGGCAATCAGACCTAAGTATGGTGAGTTCTAAATAAAATTCTAAGGAGAAATTCTGAAAAAACATTCCCTAAATAATGGCAATATCACAGGAATATTTGTAGTCCTAGGGGGATGACTTTGGGCACTACACAGCTACTTTGTATGTCCATGTCAGGTAAGTTTACTGAGTCATTATTTTTAAAAATCATGTTTGCTTCCTCACGTAAGCTATTTTTCAGAAGTCTTAATATTATCACATTTTGCATGCTTACAACTGCATACTGGTGCCAGGCTTTATGAGTTCCATATGGATGACCCGTTCATTCTCATAGCACTTCCAGGAGGAATGGATTCTTGCTTTCTCTGTTTTTCTTTGAAGCAAGTTGCCCAAGGTCATACAGCTATTCAGTGGAGGAAGTGAGGTTCAAACCCACACAGTCTGGCTCTGGATCTTGTTTCCTAACCGCTGCCTCCACTGCATCTGATTATGTCATCTACTCAGAGGATATTTTCAAAATTAAAACGACCACAAGCAATCTTTAGAAACAGCCCCCTCATTTCTGTTTACCAGATAATCATGACTCTCTCCTTTGCTACCCCCTAGGGAATGCCATGTGGATCTGGCTTAAATTTCTGGAGAGGTGTATCAGTTAGGGTTCCTCTTTGGAAAGCCACAAAAGTGAACTCTGGCTGAGATATCATAAAAGGAGAATTTGTTAGAGGGATGTTGTGTGGATCAGAGCATGGCCCAACTGGAGAACCTGGCTTAAGAACAGGATGGGAGGAGCCACAAGCGGAAACGGTGTCTGCTGTGGGAGTATAAGCAGAAAAGCCACAAAGCTCAGGGCACAGTTGGCTGGAACGACGAACTCCAGTTTGTATGAGTCTTGAGAGTCTTGGGAGAATGAATCTGAATGGCCAAGGTGAAGTCCTGCACTTCCCAATGGCTTTGAAGAAAGGGGAGAGGAAGTTTCTGGTGGGAGGAACCTCTGGGTATTTTCTGACCAGAGGTAGGAAGTGGTGGGACTTCTGTGGTGGAAGGAAAAACTTCGTGTTTTACCACTGACATTGCACAGAATGGGAAGGAGCAAAATATGAATGGCAAAGAGGTGGGAGTGGGAAGAAGACTGACAGGAGCATTTTATAATAGACCGA
>NW_007024922.1:0-1323 GCF_000164805.1 Carlito syrichta
AAAAAAAAAAAAAATGTGTAGTTAATACAGGCACATTTACATGCACTATGCATCTTTTATGGGAGTTTGGGAATATTAAGTAATAGTTGATAATTACTAATCTGGTTTAAATGCTTATACTTTCACTAATTAACACTTCTTGCCTTCAGCAAATATGTCTGATAAAGAACTAAAGAAGCTGCGTAATAAACAAAGAAGAGCACAAAAGAAAGCCCAAATAGAAGAAGAGAAAAAAAATGCAGAAAAAGAAAAGCAGCAGAGAAATCAGAAAAAGAAGAAGGATGACGACGATGAGGAGATTGGCGGGCCGAAAGAGGAGCTCATCCCCGAGAAGCTGGCCAAGGTGCCCCCGGGGGGTCGAGCACAGCTGAGTGCCCGTCACGGCTGGCTGTGGGCATGCTGTGCTGCCTGCCTTGACCAGCTGACGACAGACTTAAAGCTGGGATGGTTTTAACTTTGAGTCTCCTTTCTTTAATGTTTTGTATCTGATCATACTTCATGGTTAACTCTTGAGTGGGTGATTCTGGTCCAGAGTCGTCGAGAGTGGTGTGGTGGGAACAGTTCTGACTTGTGAGTCCTTCTGATCTGGGTCCAGATATCAGCTCTTACACTCTGTGCCGTTGGACACTTTGTCGAACCTCTCTGGTGGTTTTCTCGTCTATAAAATAGGACTTAGAAAATCCTAACTAGGACTAGAGAAAACATGTGTAAAGCATCTAGTATCTGTTGCAAGCAACCTGCAAGTTTTTATGGTCTGGGTCAAATTGAGTTTGTTATAAACAGAGGACTATAGTGTATCTCTCACTTAGCCATGTTGTCAGTTAACACTACCAGAGGTGCCCAAAAATGTATACACATTTTAACAGATGCTACCTATGTATTAAGTTTAGTTCATCATAATCAGAAGTGTCTGGATGCTGATAGTAACCATTTTGAATACCTCCTATAATTGCAGAAATCAGACATGACTTATATTCATCTACAATTTTAATACAGACTTTTCCTTTCTTAAAATGTGTATACATTTTGGGGGCCCCCTCTGTATTTTTTTACTAGCCTTTCCCATTTGAACCTAATATCTTTATAGTCCCCAAATACTTTTCCAAACTGAAATCTGATTTGCCAGTTTTAACCACTAAGCTGAAACCAGGATATTCATTGTCACATGAGCCATTTTGATTAATAAAATTCCTGTGCCCGTTCTTTTGACCCTTGCCATCATCTTTCTTCTTCTTCTTCTTCTTCTTCTTTTTTTTTTTTTTGGAGTCAGAGTCTCACTCTGTTACCCAGGCTGGAGTGCAGTGGCACACTCATGGCCACCGC
>NW_007024923.1:0-1306 GCF_000164805.1 Carlito syrichta
GACCTGTGCACTTAGGACAGTGAGTGTTATGGCATGATCATTGTATCTCAGTAAAGTTGTGTCTTAAAAAGGTAACATGCTAATTCATCTCTAGGTAGTCTTTGTATTTAATGATAACACTAGTGCCCACACCTTCATGATAACCATCACCACCAATCTACACTCACCACTTCTATTCCCACCTCTGGACACCATTGTCACCACTGCCGACACGAACACCATGACCTCATGTCTTCCACCACAGACAATCTTACAACCATCCCTACCACCAACCCCATCACTATCATCACCACCACGTTCTCTACCAATAGTACCTCTACCACCATCATCACCATCACCATCACCATCACCCACATGTCTACCAACACCATGACCTAGCTACAACCACGTCTGCCATTTCCAACAGCTTTATCATCATATTGGTCACCACCTCCACCAACAAACCACTGCCATGACCTCCACTACATCTATCACCATCATCCCTGATAATACCACCACCATCACTATCACCACGCCCCCTACCTCCGTCACTATCCCAATACCAGCATCACTGCCACCCTCTCCACTTGCTGAACACGAGCTCCACCTTCACTTGCTGAATACTAGCTTTTTTCAGTCATTATAATTTCTATTATCCCATTTGCCTCCACAATAACCCCAAGAACTCTCCCAATCCTTCTTTGCAGATGAAGAAATTGAAGGTCAAAGAGATGAGGATAGAGTTGGAATTTAAACCCAGGTCTTTCTAAAAACTGTCTGTATTAAGTTTTAAGCACTCACAGAACCTCGGATAACTTTTTTCCCTTTTGCAAAGCTTGTTAATTAAGTTTGTAAAGTTATAGTAAACAAAGCATTTTAATCAAAGGAAAATTCAATAGTCACATGAAGATAAAGTATTAGATTTTTATGCACAAAAGCAAGCAAAAGTTCAAGTTATTTTATTAATTGGTAGATAGAATAGTCAGGTTTAAATTATAATTATTTGAGGGCATATTTAAAAATGCAGATCTCTGAAAAAATCAATAAATGCAGGAATTTTGTACATTACATCTTGGAAATATTGGCAGTGTAGGTTTTTTGTAAGTGATGTTAGAGACTCACTCTGAGTTATGGACAAGGCAGTGAGGGTTGAGTTGTGTTTTAGTGGAGACACTTTAATCTATTTGTCTGACAATGGGATGATTTCCAAGACGAGTTAGTGCATATGACCCTAAAGTTTTTCAGGATGGTGCTTTCAACATATTTGCTTGCGTTTACTTAGAATAAAGAGAGATGATTGGGTGTGTAAAGAAGACACTCTATTAGC
>NW_007024924.1:0-1287 GCF_000164805.1 Carlito syrichta
AGGTTTCGGGCATTCTCCTGGGGGTCTCAGAACATATTCCCTCGTGGATAAGGGAGGTCTACCGTAGTGCCCTAAGTACAAAAGGATTTCCAGTGACTAATCCTGAAACAGTTTGAGTAACAAGATCATGAGTTCATACTGTTAGGTGACTGAATAAATAAACGGAGAGTAGACAGATGTGTAGGAGATTTCTAAATAGAGATGCTCCTGTACTTACAATGGGGCTACCTCCCACCAAACCCATCATAAACATATTAAGGATGTATTTAATACACTTAACCTGCCAAACATCATAGCTCAGTACCTTAAACAGGCTCAGGACATGTTCATGTACCTGCAGGTAGACCAGGTCCTCTAACACAAAGCCTATTTTATAATAGAGTGTGGGTTTCCTGTAATTTATTGAATGTAGTGGAGATGCCGTCGAGTGCTGATTGTTTGACTTGTGATTGCACGGCTGGCTGGGAGGTGCCCAGCCTCTCGAGCATCGTGCTGCCTATTGCCAGCCCAGGAAAGACCCAGCATTTAACGTAGTTTCCACTAAGTGCAAATCACTTTAGCACCATTACAAAGTCAACAAATCTTAAAGTCAGGCCATTAAAATTTGAGGACCTTCTGTAATTTTTACGGACGCCTCCGTGTAACTGCCCACTTCTTTCGTGGGGTCTGCACTTAGCGACTTCCTTCCAAAGGGTACAGTATGGAAGAGGAGGGAAATCAGTAACGTGACAGCGGGAAGACCTGGCACTGCCGTGGCCTGGTGATCAAGGTCAGTATCGGCAGTGGACGCCATGAGGGTAGTTGATGGTGTATTATGAGGAGGGCTGTCTTCCTCCAAGTCCTGTAACCCAGTCTGGTTCACAGTTAACATGTTAAGTTAAATCGAGTGAACAAATCCCAGTTAAGGTGCGTTCTACACAATGCACGGCCAGCGCTCCTTAAAACTGCCAGTTACCAAAAACAACAGACTCACAGCCAAGGAGACATGGCAACTAAATACGTGCCCTTTGGGGTACCCTGAACCCAGCTGGAGCTGGTCTCCGGCAGATAGGGACACCCTTGTTTTTCTTGAATCAGAGTCTCTGTCACCCAGGCACCTTGCTCACGGCCACCGAGGCCTTGACCTGCTGGGCTCAGGTGATCCTGCCTCAGCCTTCCAGGAAGCTGGAACTGCAGGCACTCACCACCATGCCTGGCTAATTTTTTAAAAATTTATTTATTATAGAGACAAGGTCTCACCAAGTTGCCCAGACTGGTCTTGAACCCCTGGACTCATGCAATCCTCTA
>NW_007024925.1:0-1236 GCF_000164805.1 Carlito syrichta
AAAATGACATAAAAAATAATAGGACAATGATTTTCAGGTTTATATAAACTATTATCTTTAATAATTAAGGCTGCATCATGATTGAAATACTTACCTTGACATTTAACTTTTCCACATTGACCTCAAGTTATTTCTTACTTTCACCCATGTAAAATATATCTCACTAATAAGTACCAGCTTTTATAGAAATTCCATACTTGTTGTCAAGCTTTTCCCATCATCTTTCCTTTGACTCTGCAGTTTTCAAAAGTTTTTTTTCCAAACTTAGTTTAAATGTAGCCATTGCAATACCCTTTTTATTACCTTACATCCCTACCTGCAACAAGATTGTTCAACTCTGTCTTCTGTGACACATATTTATTGCATGCGATTTAATTGGAATATTAAGAAAAAATGTTATAAAATTTATTGTTTTTCTCTGCATGATGCTGTAAGCTCTATATAGAAAAGGCTGCAAATCAATCACGTTTGTATTCTCACTAAAAAGCTCAGTCCCCATTAGTAAAGAGCAATAAGTGGAATATAGTGATGATACCTATCAATGGAAATATTCAAGTATGGATGAAATAACGACTCATCTGAAATGACAGAAAAGTCTAGTTGATAACAGACAGGATTGCAGCTTAATATAGTCTATGAAGTTTTCTAAATCTCAAAATGAAAATGTCTGTGAGATTAATATGCATAATTATTTCTAAGTAATTATTACATTTTAATTATATTCATGTGAACTGCAGAGTTATAATTAACACTAAAATATAAATAATGCAATAAGCATATGGTTCTATAGGAATACAACACCTGGAATGTATCTTAATTTAATTTTATATGGAATAATAAAGCATATACAAAACAATATATGAACATTGATGAATTTTAAAGAGTGTGCACTCAAAGGCAACCACTATCTAGGTCAAAAAAGAATACTGAAACAACTGCAGATGTTTTTCATATGATTTGGCTATGTTTAGGAGTTTTTCTGTTCTTTTAAATTTATCCTGCTTGGTGTTTAAGGAACTGAGTGTATATATGGTTTTGTACCATATTAATTTGAAAAATTCGCAGTCATTACTACCATAAATATTACTTTTGCTTTTTTCTCTTCTTTTGATATTTACATTTCATATTCGTTGTACCTTTTGTAATTAGCCCACTGTCCTTACATTATTATTATTATTATTATTATTATTATTATTATTATTATTATTTAATCTGTTGTATTTTTCTCTGTTTTTC